>NW_027106021.1:17042-35803 GCF_000696795.3 Halyomorpha halys | reverse complement strand
AGGCAAGACCAAGGACTTTGACGTCTTCAGTTGAATTCGTATGGTAGATATTTTATTTATATTTATTTTCATTTTTGTCTACACTTTAATAATAGCACTTATAGAATTTTCTCTATTTGCATCTCGTTTTTTTTTTTTTTAAATATTTTATAACTCAATTGTTAGTGATTATTTTTTTCAAATTTTGATAACTCAAGCAACAAATTCCTTTCAATTTCTTATTTGTGTTACATTCTATATAATCTTTTTTTATTTTTTTTTTATCCCCCTCCCTTGCCATTTCTGGCATACGGGGTGCGGGAGCAGAGGGGTAGCGCGCTGGGGTTTGCGCATGCCACTGCTCCCAAAGATCACCAATTTTTATTCTTTTATTAATTATTCATTTTTTTTTATTTACTATGGTGCAGCCCAGCGCTAGGTTTAGCGCCTTACTGATGGAGCTGCACCTTGTCCACTGCATCCCTCTGGGTGCCTCCTGCATGCTGGTCCAGCCCTCCTGGTCTCAGTCTGGGTCAGCTTCCTCATCTTCTGGTGGCTCGCCGATATTGGGCGGTCAAGCCCTTCCCATCGTGAAATCAGTAGGGCCGACCACCTCCTTCCACCCGTAAATGAACTCCCTGAAAAAGGGATAATTCTCTTCTTCTATTAAACTGGGAAAGCCCGACTCGGCGAGGGCGTAAATCCCGGTCTTTCTCGACAGTCTGGCTCGGTGTCCTTCCATGGCAGAGCAATCTAATATTACGTGTTCTGATGTTTCAGGAACTCCGCACGTTGGGCACCGGGGGTCGATGTTCTTTCCAAAGCTCTGCAGCTTTCCCTGAAACCCCCGTGTCCTGTTAGGATCTGTGAGACCAAATAGACTGGGAGGACCCATTTAGCCTTCAATCTAGAAAGGACGTTAGGGAAGAATTTTCTCAAAATTCATTCTATATAATCATAAGAGTATATAAAATATTGTTATTCTCTATCCCTCAACCTTTATCCTTCTTCTTACTTTTCAATTTACCACCTAACAGTTATGACTAATGTCCTCAGTTCCTGTCACGTTAATGAACAATCCCTTATTGCCCACTTCGATTAATTAAACAGTACTTCCTTGATAATTTTTACCACATCATCGAAGTATCCGAAACGTGGCTAAAACCCTTTATTCCTTCTTCTCAAGTTTCTATTCCCAATTACGCTTTCTTTCGCCATGACAGATCCGATCGCACTGAAGGTGGTGTTGGGTTGTATGTGCATGTTAGTCTTATGGTCAAAATCCTGCTTCGTTCCCCTTCTCCTATCACTCCTCATGCAGAATACATGTTTGTTGAAATTGTAATCATATCCTCTCCCCCTGTTATTAGCTATCGTTTATCGAGCTCCACTCGATGATACCTTCGAATCTTCCCTTGCCCAACTCATTTCCACTTATTCCATATTATTATCGATGGTGACATTAACATCAATATGCTTTCTCAATCCATCAAATGATAAATCCTTTCTTACTGACCTAATATTTTCCCTGAATCTTTACCTCGTTTCTTATTCTCCTACACATCACACACAATCCTCTGACACCTGGTTAGACCTTTTTATCTGTGACCCTCCAGTAAAAATCCTTTCCTCTTCCCAGCACCCCGTTCCCTTCCTCTCATCTCACGATCTGATCCAAATATCGTTCAACCTTCCAGTCAAATGCTTTACTCCTAAAATCATATCATACCGTAATCTGGACCTCCTTTCCTATGAATCCCTTCAACCTGACCTTGATTCCAACCAGTGGAACATAATACACTCTTATGACTCCATCGACGCTATGGTCTCCACCCTCACTTTACATCTGCAATCTATATTAGACATCAGTGCTCCTCTCAAAACCCGAACTTACGCCGTCCAACTGCACCTTGGCTTACTCCGGAAACAAAGGTAATAATAAAACAAAGAGAAGCAGTTAGACGCAAATTACGTCGGACCCGCCTGTCTGCAGATTATACACAGTTTAAACTACTTCGTAATGAACCCAATTAGCAGTTCGACGTGCTAAATCCCTTCACATTCATCACGCTCTCTTCTATGTTCCCGATCCCAAATCCAAGTGGAAAATACTCCGAAATTTATCCCTACCAGAATCCAATAACCTCAGCTCTCTTCCAATAACACCTGCTAATCTCAACAACCATTTCATATGCCTTGCTACTGATCCACCAACCTTTCCTGATATTCTAAAGAACACCTTCAATCCCGAAATCTTATATTTTTCCCACATATCTTATGAAGAGCTACCAGCCACCATTCTAAGATCCCACACCAACGATCATGGACAAAACAACATTCGTGTTAAGTTAATTAAATCCTATTTCCCAGTCCTTATTCCCGTACTTTATCATATATACAATTTTTCCTTGCAAAATGCCACATTTCCTTCCCATTGGAAAACCGCTTTAGTTCGACCATTAAATAAAAACCCAAATCCTTCTTCACCTAATGACTTCCGCCCCATTTCTCTCCTCTCTAACCTTTCAAAACCGTTTGAACGCCTTGTTAAAATCCAACTCTCAAACTTCCTAGAAGGATGTTCCTTTACCAATCCGCTCCAATGAGGCTTTCGACCTGGCTATTAAACACAATCCGCTCTCCTTAAAATAACACACGACCTCCAGAGTGCCATGGAACACCAAAACCTAACTATCCTCATCCTCCTAGATTTATCCAAAGCATTTGACACGGTTAACCACATTATTTGCCAAACTACGAAATCTTCCTCTATCCAACAGTGCTTTGCTGTGGTTTCAATCCTTCCTTTCCGATCGTTCCCAGCACATAGTGGTTCCTGATAACCCTCCATCAATGACTCGACCCCTCACCTTGATGTCCCTCGGGGTTTATCGCTATCCCCTACCCTTTTCGCTATCTACATCAATGATCTTCCCATCCTTATCCAAGATTCTTAATACCATTTGTACGCTGATGATTTCCAAATTAACCTTTCCTTCCCGCCTTCTAACCTATTAGTTGCCACGGAGAAGCTTTAAGAAGACTTGAATCGAATTAGTCACTGGGCACAAGAAAACAAGCTTAAGTTGAATGCAGAAAAGATTAAGGCAATCGTGATAGGATCCAACTACCTCCTGAAAACTATTCCTCATATTCCAACCTTATTTCTAAACAATTCCATCCATACGTTAAAAACCTTGGTGTCACTATAGACCAAACTCTCTCCTGGAAAAACCACGTTTCCCATAATTCCCGTCGTACCTTTTCCACCCAAAAGCGTTTAAATTATCTTCGTTGCCTACTTCCTTTTGAAACACGTAGGCTCCTGGTTACTTCCTTAATATTTCCCCGATTTGATTATTGCTGTGTGATTTACGGGGGTGTTTCTTGGGATCCTGAAACAAAATTTAACCGGTTAATGAATTGCTTTGTAAGATTCATCTTTGGGGTCCCCAGAGACGCCTCTGTCACCCGATTTTATGGAGAGTTGAATTGGCTTTTACTCCTCCTTCCGTCGTAAATATTTTCTTACTTTCTTCCTCTACCAAGTTATCCAATCCCTCCGTCCGGGATCTCCGATACCCTGCTATGTATCGAGGAATTAGCCATGATTTCAACAATATGTCGTTATTAAGGTGTTTCGTCATCTGCTCCTGATCAGGGTATCCTTCTGGGAAGCTTTTAGCATCCTCGGATATGGAAACATCTGTATTAAGTTTGTCACATTACCAGAGGCCCCTGAGAAAATTAGATTGACTAACCTTTAAGTATCGAAGCAGAAAATAGGTTAGGACGAGGGACCAGAATCAAATTAACCAGGCAGATCCTTGTCCAGGAAGTCCAACTTTTTGTTAAACATCCTCGGCCCTGAGGAGGGGGACGCCTGCTTCGGGAGTCTTCGGACATCGATAACCAATCAGAGAAGAGATTTAAAAATAAGGTAACGCCCTAAAAGAGAAGTGGGAGAAAAATGCAGAGAGGGAATTTACAAGAGAAGAACAGGACACTCAACAGCAAGGCTGAAACGGAGGAGGGCCTCATCAGTAGGCAGACTCAACAGGAAGGCGCAGACGAGTAAGGACCTGATTCAGAGGATGCGCTTCGAGCACACCAAGGCCAGGAGGCCTGGACATCCCTGATGAAACAGAAGACACCCACGGCATCAGCAGCTATAAGTATAAATTAACTAATAAGCAATCATGTAATAATTTATATTTTATGGCAACCTTTATCTGAATCATTTTAATCATAACAAATTGTAAATAAATAGTTAATCTCTTTATGTAGTTTATATACTATTATATATCCCAATATACCACTCTTTATTATCCTATATAATTAATGGTAAGAACATTTTATAAATATAAAGGTATTTAATTGGTAAACTGGTAAACACACAAACAGCCTTTGGAAAGGAATCCAATTATAATAATAGATTTTTAGGACTCAATTTATAATCAATTAATTAATTTATTTTTGGATAATTGCCTTCAGCGATTATCCTGGCATCCCAAGTAAATCAGCTACTAGAACATAGCAACCCTTCAATTTAAATTCTCAGTGCATTCCCGCTCACGGACTCCCACTGCACCTTGGCTTACTCCGCAAACAAAGGTAATGACAAAACAAAGAGAAGCAGATAGATGCAAATTACGTCGGACCCGCCTGTCTGCAGATTATACACAGTTTAACTACTCTTTAATGCAACCCAATTAGCAGTTCGACGTGCTATATCCCTTCACATTCATCATGCTCTCTCCAATGTTCCCGATCCCAAATCCAAGTGGGAAATACTCTGAAATTTATCCCTATCAGAATCCAATAACCTCAGCTCTCTTCCAATAACACCTGACGATCTCAACATTCATTTCACATGCCTTGCTACTGATCCATCAATCTTTCCTGATATTCTAAATAACACCTTCAGTCCCGAAATCCTATATTTTCCCACATTTCTTATGAAGAACTACTAGCTACCATTCTAAGATCTCATACCAAGGATTATGGACCTGACAACATTCCTGTTAGCAGAAGCATAGTAAGCCTTTAGCAAATATCATGAAAACTACTACTCTTACTAGTATAACTGTTACTAACTACTTTATAGAACAATAAATCAGCTTTAATTTGAGTGTTAATAGATACTTATACATTGAATGATCTTTGAGATATAGATTTCTCAAAATAAATTCACCAACTTTTAATTTTTCAGTGCATTTTTTATGAAATGTTACTTTTTTAAAAAGCTATATCTCGAGAATTATTGGACGTAACTAGCTCTATTACGGCTAATATTTCAGAAAATTTACTCTACTTTAAATGTTCTCTTAGGTTTTCTAGTGCTGTTGATAATTTTAGAGATGTGGAGCTCTAGAAGAAAAATTACTTTTTTATTCCCCCTACCCATACTTGGCAGACTCTCAATTTTGACTAGTAATTATACATATTTTTTATAAGTTATAAAAAACTTGAGTGAAATAAGTGCCTTTTTTCTCCTCTTGGGTTCTTGTACTAAATGGTTCATAATGCGATGTTAAAAAACCTAAAGTATTCCTCAATAAACAGTCAACTCATACAAAAAGAATTTTCAAATTAGACAGGTAGTTCTGAAAAACAATGTGTTTATCAATATTATAAATACACTACTAGAGTTTAAGGAGACCATATTTATTTTTTACCAATTTAATATAACTACACCTTTTTTGTTAATAATTTTTTCTTTATCCATAGGTTAAGTATAAATGATAATCTCCTAGACCAGGAGTATGTAAACATGTGGATCTTAGTGTGTTTTTTTGATAACTCGAGTCATGAAAAAAAATTTAATTCCTGGTTTATTACTTATAATAAATGGAATTTGGTCCGGATGCGGTCAAATAAAACTCAAATAGTAATTGGTGTAATGTTTTAATAGAACCACTGTTTTGCCCCAGGTTGCAGATCGTCATCGTAAAAAAAGATACAAACACTTGACATAAGTAGAAAAAAAAATTTTAGTGGAAAATAAGACGGGTACACAATGGAAACATAAAATTTAAAGGTTATAAACAATAAATGAAAACGGTAATAGTAACAAATAAAGAGAAAAAATATTAAAGAAAGTACCAATTAAGAGATGAAAAGGGATAAGAATAAAATCAAATGAAAATGAACGAGACAGAATTCATACCTGTTTTGACGGAAGTCAAAGTCAGAGTGAACCGTTTGTATTGGGAGAAGTGGGGATGACAGTTAAGTATGTCACATAATAACAAAAATAATTTTAAAGTAAACAATGTAAAAAATATTAAAATTAGGTAAACAATATATGATAATATACATCATCTCTATTGAGGGGGAGAAGAAATATTTACAAAAATATAAAATAAAATAAAATAAAGAAAAAGAAAAAACAATTTTAATTTTACATGGATAGGAAAACAAAGAAGAAATTAAGTAAAATAATGAGATACAATAAATGTAAATGATTGAGAAATCAATACTATTTGAGTTTTCTTTGACCACACCCGGACCAAATTCCATTTATTGATACACGGTCAATCAGCTATCTTCCAGTTTATTAGTTATAGTTTTATCTTTTATAAATTATTAATGACTCCTTTCTAAAATAAATAAGATAAATTGCCAATAAATTACTTGTATGAAAAACAACTAGACAAAAAATGTATTATATATTTTATCAATAGCATGTTAGATATATTTTTTTCTTCAACTGACCATCATGATTTAATGTTTGGGATTCTTCATATTTTGATACTCACCTATATTTTTTATCCTAATAAAAAAAATTATTAAATAAAATATAATAAAGATAATTACAAGTAAATATCGAATAATTGGGATAAAAACACAATTGAATCTTAAAACCTCCTATATTTAAATTATCACAGCACATCATGTCATCTTACAATAATTACATAAAGAAATTAATTCAAATTTCTTGAACAAAGAAAACAACTCTTTGGTATTTCGTAACATAAATATAATTTTGTATTGATAGTTACATCCAACACCAGAGAATTAAATATTCCTATGTGAAAAGCGAAAATAAGACAAGGGATCAAGATATATTCTATAAAAATATCTATAGAATAAATTAAAATATAAAGTTGACATAATGTTATATCAATATTAAATAAATACATGAATTCAGAATAAATATTAAAAAATAATAATTATCGAACCACTCCAGGATTACTTTTATTTTAGGATTGTTCTTGAACACTTTCTTCAAGAAATAGGATATAACACGAAAAGCAAAAGACAGCAAGCAAGGAATCCATCCATATAATTTGTGTACCAACTCATACCATCGTCAAAAAGCTTGATCATCTAACGGATGTTCGGATGAAATCATCGTTCTTTTCTTCCGAGATTATATGATTCAATAATCGATTGAAAATATAAACATAAGAAGGCTTACAGCTTAGAGATACATTTTAAAACATTAAGGAAATATTAAAATTGTCTTCATCATCTATTGTCACATATATGTACTATTCCATAAATTCAATGCTTATAAATAACCTGAAAATAAAAACATTTAGCAACTACATTGAATGATAAAAAATCATCATTCTTTGGTATTATGTAATTATAAACACATATAATTATCATAATTAAGGTATAATTACCCTCCAATATATAAATTAAAGGATAAGATGGAACGTATGGCAGACAAAAAAGAACTGAAATAGCAAAAAATTTACAATTAGTTTTTACATAAACAAATAAATATCTTTTTATTATACTTTTGATTATAATTCCTCAGATATTTCGGCTATACCAACAATTTATATCAATATTTTATAACTCATATTTAGTTATCATATCATAAGTAATTTAACATATTAGTTTGTAGTATGTTCAGAAACACAGAAAGGTTAAGAAATAAATTATCAAAAATATTTTTTAAATGCACATCATAAATTCTCTTAAATATTATCTATTTTAAAATAAATTACTAAAATGAACAAGTAACTTCAACATTTATTTTAAAATTTTATCTAACCATCGTTTCACTTGAAATTTGACTTGAATAAAAATGTTACTAATGTTTTATTTTATTGACAAAGTTATATATTTTTTTCGTTTTTATTTTTAAATTATGAATTGACAGAATTTTTTTCTAAATGTAAATTTGATGTGAGTAAACTTAAAAGATATTTTTGTTGGAAGAAAGGAAAACTACTCGTTGATAAAAAAAAAAAAAAATAGTAAAATCAAACAACATTAAAAATGGAAGGAAATCTGTTCCAGGACACCCTGCCCCCGAAATTCTAGAATAAGGTCTGATCTTATCTTAACTTTGAAACATATATTTAAAAACGGGAAGAGGAGACTTTGATTATAAAAAAAAATTAGTTAAAACGAGCAACATTGAAAATGTGACTAAAAACACTATTTTTTACCAAGTTTAACTTTAAATAACTACAATCTTTATTTTTATAGTCAGATTTTTTTTTTTTTTAAATATGCTACTAAGATGAATATGTTTTACACATTACATTGCGGCCTATGATTAATTTACTTAGTACTATACACTTCATTCGAAGTATTTCGAAGAGCAGCTTCTGAAGGTTACACTTACTGTCAAAATTTAGAAAAAAAAAAAAATTAGTGGGTACTGATACAGCTGTACAGCAGCTTGGTTGTAAACAATATCTTAACAGCTGTTATACTTTACGTTAGCTGATTTGTGAAACATCAAAGTTTATAATTTATGTTCCTTAAAGGACAGCTTTTACAAGTCCTGGATTTTGATTTAACAAGACGATTATGCACTTTTCCCACATTACCTTAACTTTTTTGTCCACCAGCCTGACCAACTTATCCTTCAATTATATATGTATACGATCACATAATAAACTTCCAATAATTAATGTTACTATTAATAAAACACAACATAAAAACACAACTTGGCTTTTTTTTGTTTTTTTTTTAATAACACAGCAATAACCAATCGTATGAGAAGTTAGTGTATCAAAAACAAAATATCTCAAACAAGAATAAATACAAATGTTAAGTAGGGACAAATGGTGAATAGGAAAAAAACATAAAAGAAGGGTGTCTACCAAAACCTCTTTGATTTTTCTAGTTCATCAAAATAGTTATAATAGAATATCATTATATATATGTAAATAAACTAATCGCCCTACCTCTAAAATACTATGAGGCAATAAATGTCTTAAATAATTACTTTAATGTTTTTAGAACAGAGCAACTAAGTTCTATAAGCTCTTGTAAAAATATTGATTATTAGTTATCAGGAAAAACACACCACAACACATTTGATGTGGCATGTGTATACTTGAGAATATATCACTATTATGAAAGCTAAATATGACAAATACTGATTTTAATAGATGACAGCAATTCGCACACGTATCTCAGAGCTTGTAAATTCCCTGACTTTTAAAAGTTTGGTAGACACTTTGTAAATTTGTTAAAATGATAAAACAAATTTAGGTCCATTGCCCATGTAATAGAGGTCAAGTAGAAGGTTTGTAAGTATATACACTATTTTATGAAAAATTTTATTTCCTCACATCTAAATTCTTTGTAAGAAATATAATATGTAAGAGAGAGGAGGAAAACTTAATATGTATAAAAACAATTAATTAAAAAAATCAGTCAAGTGTAAATCTCTGAAGGAACTAATATATGACATTATAAAGCAAAGGATCGTTTGATTGGACATGAATGTGCTAAAACCAAGAGAGATGACGGGTAGCAAAGTCTTCAGAAAGACACTTTTAGCCAAAAAAAAAATATATGCTAAGAACATACCAACGGAATTCTGTAGAAAAACAACTTTAAAAAATGAAATCAAACTGTATGAGCTTAAAGATCCAGTTCCACAGTGTTAGTTAATTGTGTTGAAAATAACAGTGAGACAGTAAGACAGAGCTTGATCAATCTGACAATAAACCTAACCTCACTGACAGTTCAATTTAGTTAATGAATGATACAAATTTATATTAAATATAACAAACAATAATGTCAACCAAGACAAACAACAAATAGGAAAGTGAAGGTTATAAGTCATGCAAGAAGAAAAATCGTCAGAGAAACTTTTAATAAAAAAAAGTACATGGTAAGAACATACAAGGTAAAGGTATAACTCGAAAGGCCCAGTTCCATGGTGACAGTTTATTGTAGTGGTACTATCACAACAGTGAGCTAATAAGACAGTTCAATTTATCGAATGAATGATCAAAACAGATGTTCAAAGATCAAACAGAACAACGCCACCTTAGACCAGTGGTTCCTAACAAATTTTTTTGAAGCAAAACTCTTTTGGTAAAAATAGGAAAATGTTAGAACCCTTTTGGTTAAAGTAGGAAAAGGGGGGACCCCTACATGATACAAATAAATTAATCTTTATCTTTTCAGCAAAAGCTAGGAAAGGTTAGAATACCAACAAAAAACCTGTGCAAAATGTGAGATAGTAAGATTCAAAATTGGGTCAAGTCAACATAGAATGACCCATGCCAGAAAGATTCAGGTTATGAGTCATATATAAGATTGGTGTAATGAGGTTTTAAGGTTCTAGGGAAAGTTCACTGTGATGGCAGTAAGTTTTTACTGTCAAATATGATACAAAACCTGATCATGTAACCTGCTCTAAATTGGTGGAGGAGTGTAAGGCTAACTTGCACTCTCTCTCCTTGGCCAACAAGGTGCGGGTGGAATGGGTGCCTGGACATAAAGGCATTAAAGGTAATGAGCGAGCAGACTACCTAGCAAGGAAAGGATCTGGGTCCGCTTCTTTTGCACCTGACCCCATATGTGGGATTAGTCTCAGCCATGCGAAGAGGCCCATCAAAATGATTGCTGAAAGCAAGTCTGGGTTACTCTGGTGAAATATCAGAGGAATGGAACAATCAAAAATGTTCCTCAAGGGATCCTGCCCGAAAAGAAGAAATTGTCTTAACATGGATAGGAGTATTTTAAGATGGGTGACAGGTCTATACACGGGACACTGTCAGCTAAATAAGCATCTCTATAAAATGAGATTGATAGAGTCCCCTATCTGCAGGTTCTGCAGGAAGGAGGAAGAGACCGCTTACCACATCATTTGTAGATGTGATGTAGTAGCAAGAACACAATTCCTCATCTTTGGTAAGGATCGTATCTTGGACCCTAAACTTTGTGAGACAGTGGATCCTTACACAGTGTCCAGATTTGCAAAGACAATGGGCCTGTTTTCAACAGAGGAGAGACGGTGTACATTAGGCCCTCCGTGGCCGCGATGCTTCTTTGGCAAAAAAAAAAAAAAAGAAAACCTGATAGTACAATAATACTGCCATGAAAAAAATGTAATAATGTACAAAATTGTAGTTGCTGCCAAGGTTGGAACTGTTGCAGGTAAATATTGTGGAAATGACAGGAACTCTCACTAAGCTCAAGAACAGAGAGAACTGACAAGTGTTCCAAAAAAAAAAAATAAATAAACCTTCTTGTATCAATATAATATCTAAACATAAAAATACTTTTGATTTATTGAATATACAAGTGAAACAAATTATTAAAAAAGAGATGAACCAATTTTAACTGGCTCAAAATCAACCATAATCTAGTCCTAAGAGCAACTAAATGACCAAGAAGAACCATACGTATGTAACTAAGTATATATTTAAAGTTTTTGGTTCATAAAAGATTGTAGGAAACTAGAATAACTACCAATATAATAAATAGTAGATTGACATAACAAACTGTCTTTGGTGCATATAGAAATTTTTGAACCTAGACCTTTCTCATTTTATCAAGGTGTAACAAGTTATGACAAGAACCAATAGAAAGGTATTGGAGAAGTTTGTCGGGGGAGGGGGGGGGTGCGGTCAGCAAAGAACAACATAAATAAACAAAACCATATTTATTTATTTTATGCCGACGTTTCGACCTGAGTTTCAGGTCTTCATCAGGGCTATAGAACAAAAGAGATAACAACAACATTTAGAGAAGAACAACATTTTGTTCTATAGCCCTGATGAAGACCTGAAACTCAGGTCGAAACGTCGGCATAAAATAAATAAATATGGTTTTGTTTATTTATGTTGTTCTTTGTGACCGCACCCCCCGACAACCTTCTCAAACTTCTCCAATCATTAATCTACGGTCAACTATCTACACCTCACAATAGAAAGGTAGAGGAATGAAGTCTCTTTAAAAAATAAATTAGTTTTTTTTTTACATGTTTGCAATAAAGTGGAATAAAATGGAAGCAAATAACGGGCATGGAGATGTACAGTTTAATAAAACTGTAAAAAGCAAAGTTATTATATAAGTAAAAAAATTTTTTTTGTTAGCTAGAATTACCGATTATCAACGAAGGGAAGACAAGAATTGTGAGGCAAAGAATGAAGAGAATAGAAACTACATCATGAAGCATAAAATATAAGTGATTAGCAATGTTACAATCGTACAGGTTATAATTCAACAACAATCAACAAAATCAAATTAAAAATAAATTTATATTTAACATATTTGGTAGCATTATTACTCAAAAATGATAACTATATACAGAGCCTTGTCTCTGTATCAAGAAAATTAAGCCATTTAAAAAATAAATAAATAACAATAAAATGGAAAAACAAAACTCATAAAAATCATTTTAAATATGCAAAGTAAATACATAATTTTATCTTCGTATATATAAAAGTTTAAAATAAAGGCAATGAAGACCTTTAATTATTTTATTTTTTTATTGAGACTTAAAAACATAAACAAATTTTCCTAATTTCATTATTTTAATAAAAAAGTTAAAAATATTTATACATTATTCAAAACAGGAACTGAAACCAAACAAAAGATCATATTTTATCAGTACGTAGTAGTTATTTTCTTAAGTACATTGAAAAAAAAAACAAATAAATAAATCGACGATAGCAAAAAAGCTAAACGAGAGTCTTGAATGAAGAGCATAACAAGTATGAAACAAAAAAAAATAAATAAAGTTTGAGCAATTTTAATTCAAAAATCAAAACATAGAACTTAAGGTAACAATATAAATATTTAAATAAAATTATTTAAAACCGTCTCATTTTAATAAAGAATAATATCACAATTCCAACCTAGACATGAGAATGCCTAAATGCAATATAACCAGACTCCTAGTATTAGCTAAACTACGCAACTACATACTGGCACGAATCATTTGATTTTAGCATAGACACTAAATAGATTAAAAAGCTGTCTACAGCACAATCAACAAGTAGATCAGCCTAGAATAAAATGAATAAAAAAAAAAAAAAATGAATTACCTATGTTTCAAAATAATAAATTTAAACCATAATAAAAAAAAAAAAATTATCTTTTTTAAATATCTACCTATAATAGTTGTATTTAATAAAATAAATACATACCAGCAACAATCTCTATAAAACTAAAACATGATAAGTTTTAAATAAAATGAAAAAATAATAACAAAAATCATAAAGAAACGACCTTAGGTTTGTACAAGAAAAACTTAAATCCTAGGACCTTATCAATATGACTACTCAAGATTGACTACCAAAAAGGATTTTTACTACTGGCACACATTTTAAGACTGCGCCTCACTATCGTTACTAATGAGCCTACGCCTGATATTCACACTGTCCTCAGCATCTCCTTTGGAAGTGCTATCACCTAAAATCGGACAATAAGTTAGTTGCTTTTCTATAAAAAAAAAAAAAAAAAAAAAAAAAATACAGCTACAGCAATCTTAATTGAATCATTAAGATTAATTAATAGAAAATTACTTTATCGTAATAAAATTCCAAAACAAAACCTTCAATTCTCTCAAACAGTAGAAAATAACTAACTAATTATGTTTATGGAGTTTTAAAAGTAGGTAGGTAAATTTAATAGAAGATAATAGGGGTATTCATGATATTGAATTAAAAGTAAAATGTTTTACAATGTTAAATGTTATAAATATAGGATTATGAGCAGCTCTATTTAAAGTCATGTTAAATGTTAAATGCATGAGAGCTCCTAGCGGATTGTCTTAGTAACTTGTTTAGTAACCTTCCCTACCAAAACTTCATGCTATTGTTTAATTCTAAGTTTTGATTAAAGTAATTTATTACAACATGCCTAAAATAAGTGAAAAGTAGAAGCGTAAAAGTTTGGCTACTGATTATATTTTTTTAAAAAGTACAAAAAACAAGACAAAAGACAAAAAAAAACTACGAGTAAGTAACCTAACATGACAACAAATAAAACGGTGACAAGCTCAGCTTTTAGGAGACGTCATTCTCCATTTAACAGATCTAGTAACAGACTCTCAACTATGTTATATGTTATATCGTTTTAAAATACTAAAAGAAGGAAATATTTCTCCATTTAACATGTTAAACTAAAGATCATGAATACCCCTAATATTTTGTGTTTCTTGAATTAACTGTAAAGTAGAATTTGTTTACGAAGAGATCTCTGGGAAGAAGGATGAAAGGGAATTGCACTACTAAATAGTTACGAGTGGAAAAGTGAACTGAGATGTACTTATATAAAATATAAATTTATATCACATTACAGCTAATACACAAATTTAAATAAATTGAAAACATAAAATAAATATAATTAGATCAAAACTTATAATACTCATGCAGAAAACGAAACATACAGTAAAATATCATATCCCAGAAACATTAAATAAATGAAATTATACAGGACAAATATGTTTATATCTTCTAATGTTAGTATAAAACAAAACTATTTAACTCGCTCGACACAATCTATACTATCATGCATGACAAAAAAAATCTTTGAAAACTTATTTATAGGTGTATATTCAATGAACTATTCATCACTTCCATTTATAATCCAATTCACTCTTAAGCAATAAAAGCATTAACCTGAGGCCCGTATGTGAAAATAGTAATTGGCAAAGAAGGAAAAAATGATGAACTGTTTGGGCTCAACAAGGAATGTAGCATCTCCTCGTACATAAGGATACAGAGGCTTAAACAGCTTGGCCATGTGATGAGGATGAGAAAGAAAAGAGTAGCTCGTAAATTGTATATTTGCGTTCCAGATGGTGTGCGGTGACGTGGTAGGCAAAAGGGCCGATGGAGGGATGCTGTGGGGCAGGATCTGCAATAACTGAGGATCCCAGTTACCATAACAGAAGATAGACAAAGATGGATGGCACCTGTTGAACAGGCCAAGGGCAGCTTATGAGCCTGTTGTGCCAATAAAAGAAGAAGAAGATATTTAATATTTTTTGTTACTATTAGAACAGCAATCCCTGAAAACTGTGCAGTTCATCATACCACTCCATCAGTTTTTCACACCCACCGACCGTTGGAGTGATTGAATTAATAATATTGAATTGATAATATTGGCCTGGGATTAAGACCATTGGAATTTTAGTAGCTCCGCACCACTTCAAAAAATCCAAACAGAATTTCACACTGAGAGTTGTTCAATGTTCCATTTGGCGTGGAGTGGAATGATCATCAGCCGCCTTTAATTGATTAGGATTTATTGAATCTTAAGAGTCAGACTTATGGGACTTAAATCAATTTGTATTCTCTGGGCATGAAATGAGTCTAATATTATCATTCAGTCATTAAACTTAATAAATTCAATTTCATCAAAATCCTGAGCCAACCTCTCACAGCATATCAACACCATAAAAAAAAAGATGTTACTTACCAGTTTACGATAATATTTAGCTCGCTATCAGTAAACGATGTTATGAGTTATTATTATCATTTATAAACAAACTAAGTTCTTAATTTTTCTGATTATTATTGATAAATGGAATGGATAAACAGTGTATTTACCCTGCCCTGAGTTGTTTTAAAATATATATAATTGTGAGATTCAGGAACAATATAATAATAATATCTTATCAATGAAATGATAATGAATACAACAAAAACCAGGGCCTGAAATTATTATTTATTTTTTATTTAATAAATAATTTGTTCGTATAGTCTCATTTTATTTTCTTTATTCCCCATAACTGTTTATCTGTGTTAAACAAAATTTATCTGAGATAATCAAGGTGAAATAAACTTAGTTAATCGAAACAGTAATATACTTTATGCACATGTTTTGGCATAGTTGTGCTCAACTTATAATAAATCCTAATCATCCCAAATTTTGTTTAATATAAAAATAATTAAGAAGTACGATTTAAAAAAATCATAAATATAAACTGCAAATTATTTCAGTTACTACATACCTTCATCAGATGACAGAGAATTCTGCTTTGAAAGCTTCTGAGGTGAAGAAACATTCGACTTGGATGATTTATTCCCCTGTAAAGCATATTTCATGCAAACATTAAGAGACAAAACAGGTTAACACAAAACTTTGAAGAATAACAAAACACAACATCTCTTAAACAGTAATAGAAATCTTCCATCAATGAACATTCATTTATTCTTTTCTTCTAATTATATAGTTTCTCCTGACATTTCAGAGTATTCCCCTATCCACAGGATAATCTATAAAACCACCACAACCTAACTTTGTTGAAGCAACATTAAAAAAAAAGGTGGTAATCTCAACTGTTGATGATGATCAAATTCAAGCATTGGTCACACAACCCTCACTCTACGGCACAGAATATTTCAGAAACGCTTAACATATCTCATGCAAGTGTCTCAAATCATTTGAGGGCTGCGGGATATGTTTCTCAAAGTGATATATGGCTTTCTCACAATTTGACAGAAAAGAATTTATTGGACCGCATATCCATTAGCAATTCTTTCCTGAAACACAATGTTAATGATCCACTTTTAAAGAGGTTGATAACTGGGGATGAAAAGTGGGTCCTGTGCAATAATATTGTGAGGAAAAAATAGTCCCAGGGAAAACAAAGTGACCCACCTTTAACAAATCTAAAAGCACGATTACATCCAAAAAAGGTTATGCTGTGCATTAGGTGGGATTGGAAAGGTCTCCATTATTTTGAGCTCCTCTTGTCCAACCAGACCAGTAATTCTGCAGTATACTGTGCCTAGTTGGAACAATTAAAGGCAACAGTTGAGCAAAAGTGTCCAGCATTGGCTAATCGCAAAGGCATAGTTTTCCATCACGATAACACCTGTCCTCACGTGTCTTTGCAGACCCGGCAGAAGTTATTGGAGTTTGGCTGGGATGTGATTCCCCACCCACCCTATTCACTAGACCAGCCCCCAACAGATTTTCACTTATTTCGGGCCCTTCAAAGCTCTTTTTATGGGAAAGACTTTAATTTGCTAGAGGACTGAAAAACTCACGTAGGGGAGTTCATTGCATAAAAATCTAAGAAGTTCTGGGAGGAAAGAATTAAAAAATTACCTGAAAGATGGCAACATGTAATAGATCACAATGGGTCACATATAATTAATTAAAAATATTTACAAGAATCTGAAGTTTTTATAGAAATCATCAATAAAGAATGCTACAAACTTATTTTACAACCCGATACATTATTCCGTTTCTAGTAGTTTCACTTCTGTCAGTCCCACAATTTTTTTTATAACATTCTTTTTATCCTGGAAAGTTCATTGTTAAAAGATTTTTATGACTGTATAAGAAAATGAACCCAATATCTTCCTACAACAGAAGCAGAGGTTAAATTAGTAAAAACACAGCATTATTTTTTATAAATCCCAATCACAAACAGTTTCCATAACTTGTTATTTTTTTTTTGTTTTAATTATTATTGTGTCACCTTCAATAAGTCACTTAAGTCCATGAAGTTCGATCATTCAGCAACTTTTGAGTTTGAAAATATACTTAATAGAAGAGAGACACTTTCTCAGACATTGCTGGAAAAATATTAATAATTTTAAATTTATTTTTCAAATATTTCTTCGTTACTTTACTTAAATAAAAATACTTATATAATAATAGTAGAGTATGTCGTGGTAACGCCAATTATAATAACGACAAATGAGCTGATCTTGCGGAAGTTTTTTAATGTTTAATTAAATTTATAACCCGATCTCTTTGAGAGAAGAATTAACAAATAATAATATGATGAGGAAAAGCTTAGCGAACCAGAAGGTTCTACATCCATATCTATTACATCAATCTTCACGCAATCCTCTCTCCTACAGTTCGATCTACCTCTTGGACGTTTGGCCCTCAGTTAAGTGTTTATAAACATTTTAGGGACTCGTTTCTTACTAAGTCCTACAACTTTACATAACCATCTTATTTGTCGTTGTACCGTCCGTAGCTCAGGTGGTTGAGGCGCAGTATGCAGCAGTGGTGCAGCAGTAGAGGTGCAGTTCAATTCCAGCCGGAGAAGGAATTTTTTTCTTTTTGTGGTGGTCCCAATGACCCTCCCCCCGTTCATGGTTAGAATAAATTGGTCACCTTTAGTAACCCCCTCCCTCCCCGTATGTTGGAAATTACCAGGAAGAGGATCATTAAAAAAAAAAAGTTCCTCTATTTCAGCATTTTGCAGCCTTAGGCCGCTCAATGCTGTATTTACTCTAGTTAATTCATCCTTTTTTTGGTCAGAATATTTTACGCAATACTTTATTTTCAAAAACCTTAGAGCACTATTTTACAAAAAACGCTGGCACTTAGCAAGCTATGTTCCTTCCCGTCACACCTACTGGTCCACAAGCTTCCCGTCGCCTTTAGCAGTTAACATAATTAATAGTAAAATATTAACAAATTTTGAAGTTATTCATATCAATGTGTAAATATTTCTTTAACATAATCAATTATAAAAAAAAAAAAAAAACCGTAAGTAATTTATATCAGTTCTCTTGTATCATACTTCATACATTTGATATCATAAACTTTAACTTTAATATATTTAATGACTAACAATTTTTATA
>NW_027106021.1:0-16992 GCF_000696795.3 Halyomorpha halys | reverse complement strand
TTCTCTTGTATCATACTTCATACATTTGATATCATAAACTTTAACTTTAATATATTTAATGACTAACAATTTTTATAGTTTTTTATATTGTATTGCCTGAAAACTGTGCAGTTCTTTGTAAGGCTACATTGGATTTTGCCCTGTATTAATGAAGTTTAAGACCGTAGAAATTTTAGCAGTTAAGCATTCCTCCAAAAAAATCCACTTAGCATTTCACATTAAAGATTGTTACATGTTCCATTTGCCACGGAGTGATCTTCAGAGACTCCCTCTACAATACCCGACTAATTACTTTTACAATAAATTGTACCAACCAATAGAAGTTGCCATAAGACCATTCAGTATCAAAACTTAATTCTCAATAAATTTTAATTCTATTCAATTTAGTAATTACCTGAAAATATACAGTCCACATGACACATCCAGAAACACATATAACTGACATAAGAAACTGTATAAGAAGCCAGACGATGATATTAGTAGCCTGAGTGTGAGAAAACAATTCTTTGCCGTTTTTAATACAGAGCAGAGCTTCAGAAGCCATTATTGCACCGTACACCCAGCACTGCGTTCCGACACGCTTACAACCAGGATCGGTTGCATACATGTAATACTGCCTAGAAACAGTTCATAAAATAGTTCTCAGTTATATAAATTTACTTAAGAAAGATTAAAAATAAACAGTAAAATATTTAACACATATCAACAACAAAAAAAATGTAATGTAACTGAGAAAGAATACAAGAAAATTGTATTTATTAAGATGTTGAAGTGCAAAAAAACTTCCTTTAGAATATTATCAATATTCAATTAACAATTATCACCAATTTTATTTGTATATAATTAAAAATTTTAATAAAATCAATTTTATCTCATTTGTTAAGGTCTATTTCTTTTTAAAATTTTGTCATATATTCACATTAATTAAAATTTATAACACAACAATGTCGTTCACTACTGATACATTCATCTGTCCCTTGAAAATTGTAAAAAAACAAAACAAATAAAAACTACTAAAATATCTTTAACGCTCAAATAAATAGGCACTTAAGACTAACAGGAACAACACAGTGCGTCTCCAAGTCAAGAGATAGCAGCATGCCTTTTTCAGTCTTTTCACAGAGAAATAATTTTTGATGATATTAATAATTGTTAAAGATTTTTAATTCAAAATATAATTTGTTTTTTCTTTGTTACATTGAGGAGGACGGTAGAAAATAAGTTTGATATTATTTTTTGTTTTTAATAAAAATTATAAATCTAAAATATTAAAGAAAAACTTGATTCCAGGGAGTTATTTATGGTACGTAGGTACGTAGATACTTAGATAAGAGCTGTATATCTATATTTCAGTACAAGGTGAACTCAGCGAACTATTGATAGATTAGCAAAAAGTAAGTCACATTATGTTTTCATGATAATTTTTTCTGGCCCAAAAAAATAAATAAACAAAAGTGAAATATTGAAATCAAATTATCAGTCTTACTGTGCATTTTTATAACAACCTTTTCATATTTACGAACAACGAGCATTGAAGATGATAAAAAAATTAAGTTAGTAAAAATCTATCTTGAACGAACAAGTGTCAGAAATTCAATTTTTTTAGGTACCACATGTACGGAATTCTGCTACCAAAAGTTGGGTCTGGAAATTTATTTTCTTCATGAGCCTATACCAAGAAAACTTAATAAGTGATTTAAAAGTTAAAAAATAGTTTTGAACATATATTTTTCTTATCCACCCATGCCTCACTGGAATGCACCTTGTACTGAAACACAGTGTATAAACGTAGTAAGCCTTTCACACCCCTTAGACTACGCCTATGTAACAGCTTTTAATATAATGAAAAGTTGGCCACTCCTGTTTTATAATATCTTACTTTGTTACAAAATGTTTGTTATTTGTATCTTTTTTAGCTCTGATGAGGCCCTGCAAAGTGGGGTGAACCGTTGGCCCATCAACAATCTTTCAAAAAAAAACAAAACAAATAATGCATTACCTTGAAAATTCCCTTTCAAAATAAATTTCATTTATAATGCCATACTGAGTTCAACATTACTTACCTAACTGAAGGAGCTACTATGATTCCGACAAATCCCAATCTCCAAATGACAAGAGGGTGCGTAGGAGGCATTTCGAATATATGTTTAAGGAAGAACGTATTCAGCTCACAAACTTGCCAAAAGATAACTAACTGGCAAATAGCCCAGAATCTCATGTAAGTACAATTTGGATCAAGCCATCGAACATGGGTCCAAGAGCTAGGAGTGAATTGGAGAACCGCTCGCTTAAGTTTGCCAGTTGTTGTTTGAATTTCACTATGAAAATTTTAAAAAAATTAGATTTAAAAATATTTCATTAGTTTATTAATATAATAAACATATTAATTTGTTGTTTGAAAGTAGGTAACTTAAATTAAAACACAAATATATTTAGATACTTTTCACTCTCTATCTTTGTTCTTGTCCAAGTTTCGGTCCTCAGGCCATTACCAAAGATACCTTTAAAATTGATTTGTCCAAGTTTTAAATTTTTTTTAAGCCTACTATGCCCAAGCTGATTATAACATTTAAATTATTTACTCTATATATTTACAAGCAGACCCACTAATGCATCACTATTGCTATATTTCAGGATGTACATTCATTAATTGAATACTGCTGAATCTTTGAAATCAATTAATTTCTATATATTCATCTATTGAAGTGACAAGACAGAAACTATAGCAACATAAATGGCAAACGATAACTTAGCTGTATAATCGTCAATACTGATATGTTTTAAGTGATTTTTTTCTAATTCTTTTAGACAATTTTATTATCTATGGATATTGACATATATATATACTAAATAAAACATGAATACTTTTTATATAACTCTCACAAAAATTGGAAAATAAAATTTGTTGGCTCAAAATTTTAACCTTACAAATTGGCCTTTGATTTCTTTTGAAAAATCAAAAAAATTGAATTAACTTCAATATGACTCAATCAATCTACATCAAACTTAGCAGGAATTTAGGGCTCTATAGACTGCACAAACTGGATATAATTAAACAAATTAGAACCGGAAATATAAAAGAAAACATTGGAAAAGTTTTTCTTTATTTAATACTAATATTTCACTCTAATAAGGGCATTAAATCTAAATTTTGTTAATGTAGGTTAAAATAGGAGACAACCAGTTTTCCCCTGGTTCTATTAACGGAGGGATTGGATAAAATGCAGAGGAGTTATGAACGATTACATGAACAATGGTTTTGTTTTTTGTTTTTTTTAAATTTGGCACGAAAGCATTATGGCCAGTAAGGCCAATTGTGCGCCAATTAAAGACATGCCAGTGCTGCAATAAGCATCACAGCACTGCAGTAAGCTCATTAGAGCTCAAGTTTGATGGATTCCAAAAAGTTTAATATGCTTAAGGGGTTAATCAGCTCGCACTGCTTGGGATCCACCCCGAACAGCGCAAACCTCACTCCTGAAAATTGGTCACACCAACAAATAATGTGATATGCCGTCTCGTCTTCAGCATTGCAGAATATACACAAGGGTGACTGTTAGCTTGAGGAGAAACACGAGTATCTTTAATCTGCAGTGACCTGTAAAGATCCCTGAGATTATCCTAAGCGAGGTTTTTGTGTTAGTAATAAAATAAACCACTTTCACACAATCAATATAATAAATCACTAAATGATATATTTTTAAAACCAAACACTCATTTATGTATTTCTAATCATGTGACTAAATGAAAAGTATTATAAAATAAATCAATACTTACTTAATCCCAACCCAATTGTAGTCTCTCATCTCAAGCATCTTACAAAATTGTAAACCGACCCAGATTCCGAGGGCGTTACAAAGCAATACGTCTAAAAGAAGAGCATCCCACCAACATTCAGTAAAATTAGGCAGTAAGTGAGCAAAAGCTACCTGGTAACAAAAAGATGAAAATAAGTATAAAAAATAAAACATGCGAATATGACTAAATTAGAATTAAGTATTTGTAAACAAATATAAAAATAACCTGTAAAGGAAAAAAAAAATGTAAAGTTATTTGTCAGGTCTAGTTTAATTTATGGAAACTAATCTGAAAATAGTATATCAAAAGGTCATGGCAGGGGCTGCATGTTACTTGTGACATTAATGGTGACAGCCATTTCTAAACCAAGTTATTTTAGAATTTATAAAATAATTTTCTTTTTTACAGAAAAATATTGGTTTATAATCCATCAAGACAATTATTTATATTGATTTAATTTCAATTTTGAACTGTTGTTATAGGAATTAATCTTTCAACAATTCAATTGCCAAAGTCTCCCACTCTATAGGATGTTTCCGGGTTGAGTGCCCCAACTGAAAATATGAATTTAGGATCTCAAAACAAGAAAAAATATCCCAATGAAGGTATGTCCGTTAATACTTTGTTTAAAAGATATTCACGTCTTAAAAGATTTTCGTTGTTAAGAATTATTTTGGTTATATAAATAAATTTATATGAGTTCCAAATACTTTGTTAATGAAATTTAAATATTGAATGTTGTTAAAAATGATTAGGATATGTGTTATTCTTTTACAAGTTTCAATAATCCTCCTTTGTAAGGAACTAAGTTCATTGAATGGGCTTGAATAGACCTTTTCTTTAATGTCACCATAAACAAAAGAATCCAGTCGTGTCAAATGTAAAGAGTATGAAAATAATGCAAATCCATTGACAGTTGGTCATTAATGTTAGGAAACAAAGATGCCAGGCCTGTCGTCATAGCAATGAAAATCTTTAGATAAGAATATCACCTGAACAAAAAATTAATGTTTTTCTTGTATTCAGATTTTTAATTCTTATATTCAATTATGACACTTAATCTTGAAACAGCCTCAATAATAAATAATAGTAACCTTTGTTGTGGACACCAATAAATATAAAGCAAGCTGCTGGAAGTGTGAACAATATTCCTTTTATAACAATTATTCCCAACCTTGTATTTCCAAATTCAAATAACTTGTTATCAATTATCATGAAGATGTTATCAAACATCTAATGAAAGTATTAATCATATTTTAGATATAGACTTTTCAATTAATTGATAACAAAATGTAATTTAAGTAAAAAATTAATAAAATTCAACTTCACCCCAAAAGCAAATATTGATTTATTTATCAAACTTATAACCCAAAAACTGAATTTAGTCATAATTTTTATGAGTATTTGGTATAAAATTTCCTTCTCGTACAAGCTCAGGCTTGTAGAGAAATAAATTCAAAGAAGACTATAAAGATAGCACTAATTTACCTAACACAAAGTTCAAACAAACAAGTAATTTTTTTTAATCCCAGAGCCCAGTGGAAAAAAGGCCAGTTATTTCATCCCAATTTTTCATTACTTTAATGAAAACTATGTATAATTACTAGTCTAAATCGATGAGTCTGCCAAGTATAGGTAGGAGGAATACAAAATGGCAGCTGTTTCAAAATGTTAAAAAAAAAAATTAATTTTTCATTCGGAGCTCCATATCTTTAAAATTACCGAAAACATAATAAAACATCATTTAAAGTAGAGTAAATTTGCTAAACTATAGCCCTAATAGTTCTAGCGACACAATTTTTTAGCAACATTTAATAAAAAATGTACTGAGATATCAGCAGTTTAAATTATTTTAGAAAACTATATTTCAGTAATCATTAGACATTCAGATGTCCATTAGTACTCAAATTAAAGCTGGTTTAATGTACCATAAAGTAGTTTACAATGTTTATCTTTGTAGGCGTGGTAGTTTTTATATTTTCCAAAATAAATTGACAAAATCTTGATTTCTAGTTGTTTGGACAAAAGTTTTGATTTATGAAAAAATATATCTCAGGAGTCATTAGATGTACAGATGTCTGCCAGCACTTAAATTAAAGATAGCTAAAAATACTACAAAGTAGTTTATCTTCGTAGGGGTAATAGTTGTTATGATATTTGCTACAAAGTAAATTAACAAAATGTTGATTTCTAGATGTTCGGAATAAATTTCATATGCGAAATTTATATTCATAAGCAAATATCATAAAAAATACTAGTCCTACAAAGATAAATATGGTTCTAAAATGTTCTAAAAAGATAAATATGTTGGCAGACATTTCTAAGGGTTCCTGAGACATAGTTTTTCATAAATCAAATTTTTTCCCCAACAACTAGAAATTAATCATTTGTGAATTAATTTTAGCATATTTCATGTACACTATTACTCATACGAAGATAAACATCATAAACTACTTTACAGCACATTAAACTAGCTTTAATTTCAGTCCTAATAGACATCTTTACGTCAAACGATTCCCAAAATAATTTTAACTAACTACTGATTTATAAGTACATTTTTTATTAAATCTTGTTTAAAAAGTCTGTCACAGGAACTATTGGGATGTATATAGCTCTTTTAGGGCTCATATTTTAGCAAATTTACTCTACTTTAAATTACATTTTATAGTCTTGGTAGTTTCAATGATATGGATGTCCGAATGAAAAATTATATTTTTTTTTAACATTTTGAAACAGGTGTCATTTTTTATTCTCCTAACTACGTTTTGCAGGCTCACATAATTTGAGTAGTAACTATACATAGTTATCATTAAAGTAATCATAAATAGTCTCTTTTCTCCTCTTGGCCTCCTGGTCTAATTAAAGTCTAATGGCGAATGTGATAAAATAATTGTTTCTAAAATAATACTAATACCTAGAAACAACAATAAAAATATGTAATCAACATAAAAAAAAAAAGGTCTTCTTGAGTTTGTATATTAATTAATTTTAATTATAATCTAAGTCAAACAATTGGTGGTACATTCACCTTAAAATGTTATCAGTTTATCCACTCACTTGTCCTTAACATTATTGGAAGATGTTCAATTATCTATATAATAACCTTGGTTAACTACAGTGATCAATTAATAGCGAAATGATAACAAAAATCACTAGTAAAATTAACCTTATCACAAATCATACCCAAAATAATAATATTCTACAATTTAGTAATAAAAATATATAACTATTTAAAGTAACATACTAAGATTACCTCAGTTATTTCCCACATAACACTGACAGTCCAACAAATACCATAATGTCTCACTAAAATTGCCTTGAAAGCCCAGCCAAGAAAATGAGCTAAAGCAAATGCATCAAGATGGTCCCAAATCTTCTCAAGATTTACATCAGAGCAGTTCACACCATATTCCTACATTTAAAACAAAATTAGTATAAGCGATGGATCAATTAACTCGAGCAGTCATCCTAAAAACTGTATAAACACCTTGTCCATGTCGATATGGAAATGTTCAAGGCCTGGATCAATCCAAACCAGTATTTGTCTGACAGTTTTATAACTTTGAAAAAGAAGAAAAATTAAACAAAGAAGATAAAGTACGCTCAATCCAAAAACTATTCTCCAAACTGCGGGATGTGGTCTGGTAAAGGGGCCATTTGGAAACGCTAAAATTGATATAATTACAAAAAAGAAAGCAACACAGCATGCTCCAGCCCATATATTATCATCAGCGTTATCCTCATTCCTAAAAAGAAAAAAAGAGAAACTATTACTTGCTAAAAACATCTTCGAACATTTCTCATGAGCAACATAATTTTTGGTAGTAGTTGAATAAAACATAATAGAAACCGAAGCTTTTAATAGTACTAATAAAATAATACAAAGCCAATTATGATGCAAAATTACAACATAAAATAACTAAGAAAATCAATCTACCACCAAGATAACCATGCAGTGTTTAAAATCAACAATGAACACAAAATAAACATAAATACTACTTACCTTATGAAGCTAAAATACATAAGAGAAAAAAATGACACTATAAATAAACTGATAGTCCGAGGTTTGTAAAAAAGTTCCATCGAAATATTATCAACAGGTCTTTCATTTATAGCTGCGAATTTGTCCATTATTTGTTCGTATTCACTCTTCATTCTGGCTCTCTTGTAGTACTGTTCTTATTATCGCAATTTAAAAAAAAGAAACTCTCAAAGCAATCATATCAGGACCTTTAAACTCAGGACGTCATGTACTAGCAGTGGCGTGATCTACTTTACAATCAGATGGGAAATAAACGGTAATAAATAATGAGGTTTAACTCTAAGACAGTGCTAGATTAGGTTCTAAATTTTTCTAACATTCGAGCCCTCCGGCAAGTACGAGATAGAGCGAGATCCAAAGAGGAATGAGTTTATTATCAACCTCCCTTTTGACAGGCAGCAGTTTTACTTCAGAGTTGGGCAAAAGGTATTATTAATATTAAATAAAATTTTAGATTAAAGAATTGCATTATATTAGGGGTATTCATGATCTTTAGTTTAACATTTTAAAGCGGTTTAAGTTGAGAAATATTTCCTTCTTTTACCATGTTAAAACGATATAACATATAAGGGGTATTCATGATTTTTAGTTTAACATGTTAAATCGAATAATTTATGTTAAATGGGGAAATATTTCCTTATTTTATCATGTTAAAACGATATAGCATATAACATGGTTAAGAAAGGGTATTCAATAGGGGTATTCATGATGTTGTGTTAAATGTAAAATCTTTTACCATGTTAAATGTTATAACTATAGGATTGTGAGCAGCCCTATTTGAAGTCATGTTAAACGTTAAATGCATAAGTGCCCCTAGTGGATTTTCTCAGCAACTTGTTTTATAAGCCTTTATGTTTATAACCTTCCTTCCAGACCCTCATGTTATTGTTTACTTCAGTTTTGATTTAAGTAATTTATTACAACATGCCTAGAGTGAGTGAATAGTGGAATTTGTGTGAAAGTTTAGTTTATGAGTGCCTTATTGATCTTCAAACTTGTGAGGAAGAGAATGAAGATGAGATGATTGACAACTGTATTGAAAGTATTCTCCATCTTCTATCATTCAGATATCCAGTTCCATTAAAATTATCCATTCTGGTTTAATAACAGGGATATGAATACCACAAACACACGAAAGAACTGAGCTGTCACAACAAAAATGGCGGCGATCTCAACTGGTCTATTGTGTGACGTCATTCTCCATTTAACAGACCAAGTAACAGACTCTCAGCCATGTTAAATGTTATTTCGTTTTACCACGGTAAAAAGAAGGCAATTTTTTTCGATTTAACATGAGTTTTTCCATTTAACACGCTTTAACATGTTAAACCAAAGATCATGTTAAATGTAAAATGTTTTACCACGTTAAAAAAAAGTATAGGATTGTAAGCAGCCCAATTTGAGTCAAGTTAAAGATTAACTGCATAAGAGCTCCTAGCGGATTTTCTGAGCAACTTGCTTTATAATTTTTCCTTCCAAAACTTCATCTCATTGTTTACTTCTAATGTAATAAAGTTTTCATTAAAGTAATTTATTACAACATCCCTAAAGTGAGTGAAAAGTGGAAGTTGTGTAAAGGTTTGGCTACAGAGTGTCTTGTTGATCTTCTGACTTGTAGGGAAGAGAATCAATATGAGCTAATTTACAACTGTCATTACATTATTATTATTTTCATTCATTGCGTTATTAGTTTTAAAAACATCCAAAACGGTGACGAGCTCAGCTGGTCTGTTGCGTGACGTCATTAATACCCCTAGAGTCTCTTACTTGGTCCGTTAAATGGAGAATAACGTCAAGCAACAGACCAGCTGAGATCGTCACCGTTTTACTCGTTGTGTTAGGTTAAATACTCGTATTTTGTGCTTTGATTGTGTTAGTATTGTTTTGGATGTTTTTAAAACTAATAAAGCAAAGAATGACAATAATAATAATGTAGTGACAGTTGTCAATTAGCTCATATTGATTCTCTTCCCTACAAGTCAGAAGATCAACAAGACACCCAGTAGCCAAACTTTTACACACCTTCCACTTTTCACTCACTTTAGGCGTGTTGTAATAAATTACTTTAATCAAAACTTAGAAATAAACAATGAAATGAAGTTTTGGAAGGAAAGGTTATAAAGCAAGTTGCTCAGAAAATTCGCTAGGAGCTCTTATCCAGTTAATCTTTAACATGACTTGAAATTGGGCTGCTTATAATCCTTACTTATAACATTTAACGTGGTAAAACATTTTACATTTAACACATCTTGAATACCACTTATTAACCATGTTATATGTTATATCGTTTTAACATGATAAAAGAAGGAAATATTTCCCCATTTAACATAGGTTTTTCGATTTAACATGTTAAACTAAAAATCATGAAATACATGGTAAAAGAAGGAAATATTCCTCCAATTAACAGGCTGTAAAATAAACTAAAGATCATGAATACCCCTAATATAATTTCAATTCTTTAATCTAAATTTTCAGTTAATATTAATAACACCTTTTATTTAATTCAGTGTTGGATAAAATGTGTTATTAATATTAACTGAAATTTTAGATTAAAGAATCGAAATTACATAAGGGATATTCACGATCTTTAGTTTTAATATTTTAAAGCGTGTTAAGTGGAGAAATATTTCCTTCTTTTACCATGTTAAAACGATATAACATATAAGGGGTATTCATGAGTTTGTTTTTTTTTTAAACTCATCTGTTTAAGTTCTAGTCCAAGATTCCTGATCCAGTCGCGACTCAGAAGGGCGTCATGGTGGAACAATGTACAGGTAGGCTAAAATGCGTTTGTTTTTATAGATTTCTGCAACATTTACTTTATACTTGCAGGGGACGATGTCATTTCAAAGAGCTGTGAAGTTAATACGAGCAGGTAAAAGGTCTTTTTTTAGGTTAATCTGTTTAATTTGTCTTCCGGCAGAAAGGAGAATTTCCCACCAGAAGCCACCTCCATTTTGAAAAGTTTACTGTTGAGCGACACAATTATGATATACTTCCCTGGGCAGACATTGAGTTCATATAAATCAACTAAAATAAAAGAGAGATGTATAATAGCATTGCATCCGTAAGACTGGGTTGAATGATTTTAATTGCTTTGTAAAATTTATCTTTGGGTTCCCTAGGCGCTCTCAAGTCTCCCGCTGGTATACCGAGTTGAAGTGGCTCTATCCAATCTCCCGAAGGCAATACCTCCTTAGTTTTTTCCTATTCCAAGTTCTTAAAATCAAAAAACCTACCTATATCCTAGATTTCCTCACTCTCCGTTCATCCATCCACTCATTAAACACCAGATCCCAACCGATTAATTTATATATCCCCTCCTATAGAACCGCCTTCTTTAGCAAATCCTTCGTCATACGTGCAACCTCCTTCTGGAATTCTCTTCCCATCTCCATTCTCCAGTCCTCATCCATTCTTTTCTTTAAACAACACCTATTCCTCCACTTATTGTATAACGAAACCTCCACATCATTGTAATTAAATAAATAGGCATATATTGATTAACATTATAAACAGTAGTAAAGCCAATATACCAATGTTATTTCATTGTACTATCTAAAAATTTGTAAATCCTTGCAAGATAAAAACCTTAATATGTGAACCATGTATTTATTCTTAGGGGACGTATGTCCCAGAATAAAATTATTTTTTCATTTCAATGATCAGAGTGGCTTCCGTCAGATTAGCTTAGAATCAACAGATGACTTAGACAAGGTTTTGACACACACTCTTGAAACATGGCCTTGTGCGAAACATGAAGGGCATCTTAGTTTTCTCGGTCGATGTAGCAGTCATTTGATTTATGAGAACTTTTACTTAACTTCACTGGTAACGTTTTTCATAAACTTTCGAAACGTTCGAGGTAGGAAGAGAATTTCTCCACTATCGACTCAAATCGTTCAACCGGTGCCATTACTAGTGCCTCCGGCCGCTATTAACTGTTCAACGAGAGTTTTTTGATTTGAAATAAGTGTCTGAGAGAACCTTTCTAAAAAACTTTTGAGTTGATTGTCATCCATTATAAAGTGTATGTATAATAGTATGAACGTTGATATTCGGTTTGATAGCAATCACTAGATTAAACGATATTTTAAACCTCGTCGCTAATTATCATATGGGAATGTCCCGGATTTTGTGAATAACACACGCGTTTTCGCGAAACAAGAGAACATATTTTATTACAATCAACATTAGTACTCAACCGTACACACAAGGAACCTTCCATTCCCCCTACTCATAATAACGTTGGCAGGAATTAAGATAAAGATACACAACTGAAGGTAGCTCCGTTCTACCGGGTGCTATTGCTGTAAATACGGAGTGTCTATCCCCCAAGAGTTACCAGCTGCCGAGTCCTATGAAAGGATAAAAGATTTAGGAAAGAGGAGAGATGCAGTGAAGGCAGAAAATAAAAGATAATATACATTTCCAAAAACATAGTAAAAGAATGTATACTATGTACGGCATTTGTTTGTCACCAGAAGTAGTTCCCGTAGTAGCAGGTAGATTGCGTCATGCAAGGCCAAAGCGGTTTCAGCGGCTCTTTATGCAGTCTAGACCAGCAGGTAGCGTGGCGCCCTTCTTCTCCACCTAATCACTCCAATCCTTTCTTGGATAACCCTTCGACATGTCCAAGCTAGCTAATTCTTCTGGACTCAATATCTTCATGTCCAGTAAGGTCATCCGATAATTTATTATTCCTTATGCGCCTGATGCCTAATTCAGAGGCTAGACCAAAATGTTGTCTCATACAGTCCTGTGAAAAAATATAAAAAGATGTAATTTAATGTAGTTTGTAAATTATTAGTTATATTTCTAGGATGAGCTACAATTGGGACAAAATAACGAAAAAATTTGTAAAAAAGTATAAACTCAAAAATTTTCTGTCTTTTTGATGGGTAAATTTATTTCAATAATGAGAACTTCTGCCATTTTTTTTTTTTTTTTATCATCTCCAACAGTCTTTTGGGAATACTTCTTACCAAATTAATTAAAGTGTCCTCTGGTATGTTTTCCTAAGCTTGTGTGATCCTTTCTTTGAGCTCATCAATATTTTGGTTTTCTGGCTTCTGAAGGTTGTAGACTTCTATTATACTTATAATTCCTCACAAATTTTCAATCAGATTGAGATGCAGACTAGGAGCTGACCAATCCAAACATTGATCCCGAAACCATTCTATAGAGCATGCTTAAAAATGATTTATTCTTCTTCTAACATTGTAATTAACGGCAAAAGGAACTCTTCTAGAAAGGATGCAATTGAGACTTTCCCTTAATGAAAATTATTAAGGGAAAGTCTCATAATTACTGCCATTACTCCACCACCCCAATGCAACCTTCCTGACAATTTTTGTTTTCATTTCTAAGTAAAGCCAGTAGTAATTAAAACCATCTGGACCATTAATGTTAAATGTTTTTTATCACTGACATTAACACTTGACCATTTTTTGGTAGCTTCAACATGTCATTCAGCAAACTGTAGTCATCATTACAAATAATGTTTTTTGAGCTGTGGTTTTCTCATAACCTAACAATACTATAAAAAATATGATTCATTTATTGGCTTCCTCAAAATCTGTGGAGAGAATGGTCCTGTTTTAACAACTTTTCTCAAAACCACCCATTGCACTATTTTTGCACATAATAGGAAAAACTTAGAGGTCTTACTCTTCATTATTTGGAGGTTTTCTTCACTTCCATAATTTATCAGGCTCATCACCTCTATAACGAGACATGTTTCTAATTTTAAAATAACTAATCGCATAAAATGTTTAAATCACGTTATACCAAATTTCATAGTTACAGCACTCTTCGTGAACTTCAGTAATTGAACCCAACTAATATTCTAAAAATGCAGCAAGTATTTGGGAGGACAAGCTATTTCCTTTAATTTTATATGATCAGAACATAAAGGTAATATGTTTATAATTAGAATTTAAAATATATATATCAGTCAAGCTCCGTCGCAAACAGAACTTTAAAAAAAAAGGAAAAAGGACCGTGAACTGATTCACACAAGATCAGCTTAAAGACTGCTTTATTTCTCCATTTAATCCTCTATATATACATTATTGTAGTGTTTACATAGGTCACTAGGTATTAGGGGAGATAACACAATTTCTATACAATAACATTCCAACACAGTAAGATTTATTTATATTTAATTTTTTTATTAGATACAAATAGCTTTTAACTATTTGATTTATACAATAAATATTTCTCGCACTAATAGCAATAATGTTATTTGCCACTATATAAAAACAAACAACAATCTCAACTATTTAAACTTAATTGCTACATGAACCATTCACTTCTAGATAACACTATTCAATTGTATCCTATATTTATTGCTATATTGCTACATGAATCATTCACTTCTAGATGACACTATTCAATTGTAAACTATATTTACTCCAAAGGTAATTTATTTATTCTCAGTGTAAAAACCCAGCTGGCATTTGCATAGGAAATATACAGTATATGTATAAGTATATATGTACTGTGTAAATGTACCTTTACTAAAAATTAACCAGTTACTAAATTTCAAATAGGTTAACAATAAATTATAAATTATGATGACAAATATAAATTTAAGACATTCAAATTAAGGACCTCATTGTCTGTATTTTTATATGGAAATTCATTCTCGCTAAGTCAGGGCAATGTAATATGTTGCTTTAAATGACTAATGGCTATTGATCTGTAGTTGCAATGGGACATTTACGAGGCTCATCATGTATGTTTTTAAAGAAATCATTAACGCTGTACTGTAATCGCAATGGGGACATTTATAGGGCTTTTCAACTGTATGAAGTTGCCATTATATGATATCATAAAAGTAACCTGTATGTTGGGACATTAAATGCATTTGTAAAGCTCTCTTCCAAACTGTACTATAGTCGCAATGTGGACAACTATGAGGCCTAACACCTGTATGGCGGGCCATTACATGATTTCTTAAACTGTGCTTGTAAACTGTACTGAAATCGCAGTAGGTACATTTATGAGGCTTATCACCTGTATGGCGGGCCATTATATGATTTTTTAAAGAAAACAGTAAAAATGTGCTGAAGTCGCAATAAGGACATTTATGAGGCTTATCTCCTGCATGATGTGTCATTACATGGTATTTTAACCTATTATCTGTTACTGTTTTATAGTCACAATGAAAGCATTTATAAGGCTTATGACCTGTATGGCATGCCATTACATGAACTTTTAGAGCGCTCTTCTGAACTGAACTGAAGTTGCAATGGGGACATTTATGAGGCTTATCACCTTTATGGCATGCCATTACATGAACTTTTAGAGCGCTCTTCTGAACTGAACTGAAGTTGCAATGGGGACATTTATGAGGCTTATCACCTTTATGGCATGCCATTACATGAATTTTTATAACACTCTTTTGAACTGCACTGTAGTTGCAATGGGAACATTTATGAGGCCTATCATCTGTATGAATGTTCATTATATGAAGTTTTAATTTGTTTTTGGTTACTGCTTTATAGTCACAATGGGGACAATTATGAGGTCTTTCATCTGTATGGCATGCCATTACATGAATTTTTAGAGAACACTTCTGAACTGTACTATAGTCACAATAGGTACATTTATGAGGCTTATCACCTGTATGGCGAGCCATTATATGATTTTTTAAAGAACACAGTAAAACTGTGCTGTAGTCGCAATATAGACATTTATGAGGCTTATCACCTGCATGATGTGTCATTACATGGTATTTTAACCTACTATTTGTTACTGTTTTATAGTCACAATGAAAGCATTTATAAGGCTTATGACCTGTATGGCATGCCATTACATGAACTTTTATAGCACTCTTTTGAACTGCACTGTAGTTGCAATGGGAACATTTATGAGGCCTATCACCTGTATGATTGTTCATTATATGATGTTTTAATTTGTTTTTGGTTATTGTTTTATAGTTACAATGAAAACATTTATAAGGCTTATCACCAGTATGGCATGCCATCACATGAACTTTCACAGCACTACTTCGAACTGTACTGTAGGTGCAATGGGGACATTTATGAGGCTTATCACCTGTATGGTGTGCCATTATATGACATTTCAAAAGATTAGTCTTCGATGCTTTAAATCCACAATACGGGCATTGATGCTTTTCAATTTTAAGATGAGACTTGAAATGTTTCTTCAAATCATTACTCCCAATACATTTCTTGACATACTCATGGACCTTCTCTTTATTCTCAACAGGATCTTTAGAACCTATAAGCAGTTAATATTTTTAGAAAACTAGAAATATTGATATTTAATTGATACTTAATTATGAGTAAGATTTAAGAATATTAGAGGTTTTTACTGAGGACATCAGCAGTAAATAAAATGAGCTTTAGAGGCCATTAGAGGAGAAAGATGACCGTGGATGATAAATGAGGAGAAGATGGTTGGGGGTGCGGTCAATGAAACATAAATAAGTATGACTAACTGAATGGGATTCATTATTAATCAGGCTAAAACAAAGCATAAGAGTGCAGCCACCATCGAGAAGATCATGTGTAAAGTGATAAGCAGTTTCAACTAACACTGGAATGGAACTGAATACATGAAGTAAATTTAACATACTATATACCCACAAGGTATATATGCCAATATTATAAGGAAAAGGTAGAATATGGAGAATGGGAAAAGAATAATGTAACAAATATGTTACAAAACGTAGAGGTCAAAAATTACGAATACAAATTAATAAGAATAAAACATATTTTTAAACAAACAATAAAATTGAAAATATATAATTATGAGAGATAGTTGACCGTGGATGATAAATGAGGAGAAGATGGTTGGGGGTGCGGTCAATGAAACACAAATAAGTATGACTAAAATAAAATAGATAATGATTGATAAAAGAAAATAAATTATGGGTGCTTTAATAAGTTAACTATTTGGGAATAGGCTAGGGATAGGTTTTGTTTATCTGTTTTGTGATTGACTAGGGAAGCTTCTAATTGTATAAAAATACTTTCGGATATTAATCGTTTGTCGTGGTTAGGGACAGAAGCTAGTATGGTGGTATTGTCAAAATCAAAAGTGTGTTTCATCATTAAACTATGTTCCGATAATTTAGACGCCATGAAATTACGGGAGGAGACGGAATATTTGTGCTGGGT
>NW_027106020.1:6960-7430 GCF_000696795.3 Halyomorpha halys | reverse complement strand
CAAAAATAACAAAAACAGTTTTCAACTATTTATTGAATGTCTACTTTTTGACCTACACTTCATCAGGATTAACACATACAAAAACGGTAAAGCCTACATAAGAGTAAAAGAGAGCCCCTAAATAAAACGGATCTAAAGGTGGAGGTATGAAGACTTCTATATAAACAATCAAAACTCTAAATGGAATAATAATGACGATAAAAAAAAAAACGACATTTTCCTTATAATATAAATTCATAAGTTTAATGATGTACCCATAAATATATTGTGGATTATATATATTTTTTTTAAGCTTTTGCGCTGCCTTTAATGAAAAGCTGAGCCCGAAACATTATATTATTGACAGATAAAAAAAAAAGAAAATTAAAAAAAAGGAATTATACCCTCAAGTAGAAAATTAATTAATTTATTCTTACATAAAAGATCGCTTTATCATTAGTAAATAAAAAAAAATGACTTAAACGTTTGTT
>NW_027106020.1:4703-5099 GCF_000696795.3 Halyomorpha halys | reverse complement strand
TTTCAGAGAGAATCGATCTTCGCTGTTTTGAGTAGTGGAGCATCAAATAGAAACAATAAATACGTAAAATAAATTGCTTTTATCTTGAACTAAATGTTTTTCAATGATTAATTGCCGTAAATGGGGGTTTCATTTTCTACTGTGATTCCTCTTTGGACTGTCCCAAAGCTAGTAGGGTTGTTGAAAAGCAACCACATTCCACGTTATAATCTATAAAATAGGTCAGATAAAAAATGAAATAATTTTTTTTTCCTCAGATGTGTCACTATTCAAGCAAAACAAACGATATGTCCTATGTAATGGGCGACGTCAATGTGATATGATGGGTAATGGGCAATGGAAATCTGAATCTGCCATGGTATAACAGATTATAAACATCCAACAGTCAGCTTTAAG
>NW_027106020.1:3050-3967 GCF_000696795.3 Halyomorpha halys | reverse complement strand
AATAATGTAATGGACAAAGGGAAAGGAAGGAAAGATATCAATCCAATTACATAAAATTATCCCATCTTTAAGATGTGCTCCATATTTGTTTTAAACTAATTATTATTCTATGCACTCGCGGTAAAGATTTTCTTGTTATCCCATATATGGTAATCTAATACTGTTTCTTGACCAACGGTTTAGTCCTTATCCTAATGAAGGTTACCTACTATATAGGATATAGAGGATGAGTATTTCATATAAAGATCAACCAAACTCAGAGTCAATCCACGACAGATCGTCGTAAATAATCGTGTATAAATTTTATCCCACAGCCTGACTCCAGCTCTTGCACGGAAATTAAAGAGTCCAATGCCCTAAAATATGTCTTGGTGGAACACTTCATTTATAATTTAATTAATTTAGTAGATTAGTCGAGAAATAAAATTCGACCATTCCGAACCAGATTTGACCGGGGTTTACTCAAAAATACCGGAGAACTGGCTCAGTTGTAATAACATTTTGCAAAATTTTATCGTAATCGCTAATGAGGAACTTTTACAATATCGATTGAAGAAACTACCTCGAAATCCTCAATAGATGGCTTTTACTGTTATGAACTTCTCACAGAATTAAACGGACAGTTTTGCGTCTACACCAGGTGCATGGTCGCCTAGATATACAAGCTAAAATTTCAACTTCCACACTACTAGTTTAAGGAAATTCATAGTTGGAGCTCTTCAAGATTTTTTTATTAGAACCGAATTCTTTTTTCCTAAATAGGATCAGTTGTAATTATTTTTCAATGAAACAATTAATTCCACAAAGGATATATATATATATGTTTGTTGAACTCAAAGTTAATAATAAAAAGTGCTAATATTTAAAATCGACAACACTAATTGACACATTGGTTTACAACATAGAAACTGCACAGT
>NW_027106020.1:542-845 GCF_000696795.3 Halyomorpha halys | reverse complement strand
TATTTTTAACATGGGATAAAAAAAAAATTAAATATAAAAAAAATCGTTCATCAAGGAAGTATTAAAAATATTTACACGAAATAGATAGAAATAGTACAATATATTATTTTTGTACAATATTTATATTAGTACATTTATTACTAAATTTATCTTGCTTGGCCACATTTTTAATTAAGTAAGACAACGTGAAACAAGGAAATTCAAGAATAAAAAAAACTACTTCCAGAGAAAAAACGACACTTTTTTTCAGGCCGAAGTAATATCTAACTGACAGGTGGTTTTACAAACCTAACATGTTTTCTC
>NW_027106020.1:0-397 GCF_000696795.3 Halyomorpha halys | reverse complement strand
TCTATTGTAAATTAATAGTATAGAAATTATGTTATGAGATAAAAGGATCTCTATCAGCCATGTAGACAATTAATGTTGGACTAAATTCTTCATAGTACTTCTTGAACATAAACATTTTGACTGGTCGATTGTTTAAAAAAACATGAATTTTGCATTGCTTATTATTTTACTAATTTTTTTGCATATTATTACTATATAATTTTTAAAATATTACCATCTTCAGATTTCGTGATATCGTCGCTTATCTGAGATGCCTTGTAACTTAGAAAAAGAACTTTAGGCCATTAAATAAAAAAGATAAGACACAAGCAGGTCAATACCTAACATGTTAGTTAAGTGCCTAGTTATTGATTTGTAGTACTAATATCATTAAATTAATTAAACATTTATTCTAAGA
>NW_027106019.1:0-5774 GCF_000696795.3 Halyomorpha halys | reverse complement strand
GATCCGTGGCGAGCGGCCAACATGTGGATCCACCTTTACACGTTTACCCGTCCGTTCAGTCTTTAGTGATTGATTCGTTGCTAAGCCCTATCACCTTTCAGGTCTATCTTATTCGCCGCAAACATAAAACCTGATTCCTTATCGGTTACAATTCCCTTAATTCAGCGTTGTGTAGCATTCTAAATTCTCCGGTTAACTCATCATTTTTGGATCTGAATATTTTACTTTCAATAACCTTAAGTTGCTGTTCGTTCCTTAGTATAAGACCTGGGCTAAGCAATGTCGAAAAATGAAAAATAACAAGCATTTCCACTTTTAATAACCTCATAAAATTCGTATATTTTGTTGTATCCGTATCTTTACTTCGAGATCTAGTTTCTTACTAGAGTAAACCAACGTAGTTGTATTTAGTTCTATAGTTTACTTGTCCTTACCCAATAATACCAAATCATTAGCATACCCAAGTACGGGTATTTTACCACCGAAAGTTAACATTGTTGTATGCATCACATTTCGAATACATAATGTAGTTTTATTTATTATTTGTATTTACTTAACCAATTATTTTCGTTTTAGATTGTACAAAAGGGTGATTTAAGTTTTGAAAAATCAATAAAAAAGAGTCAATTTATGTCATTTGGAAGCATTCTGCAAAAAATATTAGTTTTAAAAAAAAGTGTTGTCAAATATAGTATGGTTAACAGTGTATCTACATTGCTTTTTTCATGGACCATTTCGTAGTAGGAATATATAAATGGAAGCAACCAGAAGAAGAAAAAGGAAAAAAAAAATGATGGGTGAGGACCGTGAGTAATATTTTCTAAAATTAGACGACGCGATTGGCAGTTAACGAGATGGGGCTGGTAGATTGGGGATGCTTACGAGGTTATGAACGGGAGGGGGGTAATTTATATAAGACCTCCACTGACGGCTTGATGGATGGCATTCTAGCCTAATCCACTTAGGTCCCATCTACATGGTCCGTACCTGTCCCCATCCGTCCAAGATGGGGGCAAATATTATCATTGCTTGTAAGGGGAAAGGGATCCTTCTCCGATCTGCCTCAGGGTGGCTTGGCAATTCATAATTCCGATCAATAAACTCAGGATGGAAAAAAAAGATCTCTCGATGGGGTAAAAAATGACTCCATTTTTTAATAAAATAAAAATAACATATAAAGCATTAACATTAAGATAATGCCGTAGATATATATTCGTAAAAAATCAACAACTAATAAATAAGACTTATTTTATACCCCTTACATGTTCTAAAGTCAGACAAAATATTGAATCATATACATCTCTGCAATTACGAAATAAAAAAAATATTCCCGTAATAATATAAGTCAATTCTCACTCGATTTGTTAAAATAATATTATAAAATTATCTGGACAATTGGCGCTCTTTATACGCATGGTATACAACAACTGCGTAACTGAGTTTCAAATTCTTCATTTTATATTTTTTGATAATAGATAAACGAATAAATATTTAAAAAAATATTAATAGCAATAATATTTTTTTGAATACCTTTGAACTCAATTGCCAGCAAAATATATACTTTTTTTTTATGAATTTTAAAAGTGAATCAGATGTTTCATTCATTTGAGGCACATTTTTTTTCTTTACGCGTCCTTAAGGTGTAAATTGCCAAAAAGTCAAATCATTTTTTACTCTTTTGATAATTTGGGAGCCAATTAAAATAATGTTAAGAGAAACGTGTAGAATCTAGTTTTGACTAATAGTTAACTGAAATTAAGCTAGTTCAGTGAAATATTTTTCATTAATATTTTGAGTGGCGCTGATTACAAATTTCATGATTGTGATCTCCAATTTTTTCCGGAAATATTTTTAAAATTGTTGAAGGGCTTAACAATTTTATCTCTGTTCGGGCTTACTTTCATATTAAAGAATAAATAAATCAATAAGAAATGCTTAGCGAACCTGAAGGTTCGTTGCCGATACTACCAATCGTTCTCTACGTACCTCTATCCAGTGACGCCCCTCCAAACCGAAATCTAATAAATCAGTGTTTACGCAATCCTCCCATCTACGTTTAACTTTTACGTACCCTCGGTCGTTTATTCGTCGGTTTAGTATTTATAAACATTTTAGAGATTCTTTCGTTAATAAGTCTTACAACATTACATGCCTACCTTATTCGCCGTGATGCTCTAACCTGAATTGTGCTTACTGGGTTCAGTTTCCTCACTTTAATGTTGTGTAGTCTTCTGAATCTCCGGTTAATTAATCTTTCTTCGGTCCGAATATTTAAATATTAATCAATGATATTAAGGAAACTATGCAATTTGTTTTTCTTTTATATCAATAGTGACACATATTATTATTAAGTATGGATAAACTACCTAAATGTTTTTTATGGAGTATCGTTTAGAAGCAACCGCTGTTAGTTTGGTGGGATCCAGTCAAGTGAAGACAAGGAAGCAATCTCGGTGGGAAACTATTTGAGTATTTGAGGATGATAATGACGAATTCAACTGTGTGAACTCAGATGTTTTCTGTAAGTATGAAAAAAATTATCTTCTTTTTAGGCGCCTCGGAGCCATGAATGCTAGTTAAGAAACCTAGTCTCGCAAAACAATTATTCATATTTTTTCGATTTTCTCTAAATCGCATCTAACCATTTTGATTAAACTCAGTGAATCAATGAGAAATCAAGTGTACTTAAATACCAGATACGTTAGGGCTTATCCTCATTGAGATAGATGAAAACTATCTAATTGAAGATTTAGAGTTAATTGCTTTAAAATAATTTCTAGCAGAATATTTTTTCATAAAAAATATTAAAATAATAATCAGTTTATAATGTTTTAAATAAACATAGTATTTTTTTTTAAAAATAAAGCATCTAATTGTGTAAATCATAAATAAATTTAGTGTTTTGGTAATATTTACTCCCAGGGGGCTACTGCCTAATTCGGAATCATATCCAGCAGCTTCCCCCTGGCAGGTAGGGTGCGGCCCTTGCATATTCATGACAAATTACACAGACCATGTACAACACCCTCATCTTTTTTTTTTTTTTTACTTTTTGCAAAAAATATATTTACCTCCATAATCCTGGACTTAATTAGAATTCTCTTTTCACATAGTTGATTTCTGTGCTGTTAATAGAACAGTATACACATGGAGCATTAAAACATATTAATGGTTTCAAGAGTAATTAGATTAAATTAATTAAACAAACTAATTCTTTTTCTCGATATCACATGATGGTCAGCAATAAAAATGTTTTTTTGTTATCTTTAAATAATCTAGTAATCAAATTATTTATATAATAAAACTAACTAATAAATATAATAAATAATAAAATAAATATTTTCCGAAAATAAAAATTACAAGAAGACATCAATATCCATTTTTCCTTAAATCTATCCCAGGATGTTATCCTAAACAATACTCCTATCTCATTCCATACGTCAGGCGAAAATCTTGGTGTCACTTTTGATAAAAATTCATTCTGGAAACCAACAATTACCCAAATTTCCCGTCGAACTATAACTACCCTAAACCAATTCAATAGAATCTCCTTCCACTTAAAATCCGTCTCAGTTTCCTCTCTTGTTTTCCCCCACTTTGACTATGGCTGCCTGGTGTATGGTGGACTCTCGGGTAATCTCGAATCTAAACTGGAACGTCTTATAAGTTGCGCAGTACGATTTCTTTTCGGGATCAGCAGGTATACGCACATAACCCAGTATTATGCCAAGTTTAAGTGGCTCTATCCATCTTCCGATCCCAGTATTTCCTAGCTTTCCTTCTATACCAAGTAATTTGTACTCAACGCCCCTCATATATCCTAGAAAACCTACAATTCAAATTTTCCAATCCCGTACTGCCAGGTCTCGTTTATCTGACATCTACCCTCTACCTCACCGAACTGCTGCGTTTGATAAATCCTTTTTAAACCCGATCTGCATATCTCTGGAATTACATCAAACATACGTCATGTACCAACCCTTCCCTCGTTTAAAACCCTTCTATTTAACTACTTTTTACTTCACCAATCTAATCCAATATTAAAATAGTACAGATATTTTGTAACTACCTTTTTATTTTATTTTTATGTGTTTAATCAGTTAGTTTTTTATTTTGTTTTTCTTCTCTGTATTTAAAATTAGTTACATAAAATTTTAATATATGTTATAATTAAGTGTGGCCACATTGTTTTTTGGCCAATATATGCTGTTGTCAAATTAAAATTTCTTTGTAATTGTTCTAAATGGACCTAGTCCCAGAATAATAAACTATTTTTATTTGTCATTGCATAAATATGAAAATATGTTCCTGACTTAACGTTCCTACAATAACGTTTGATACCCATAAAGACTTATTCCAATGTCTTGTTTCAGAATATATGTTATTTTTTTTAAGTAAATGTGTCTCCAACATTTCTGGGTTGTATTGTTTGGTGAGAATTATGCAGTTGTTTTTTCAGAAAAATATGAAATATTGGTAGGAAGTAGGAGAAGAAGAGATTCCATAGAGAGTAAGCTGTAATGAAAAATTCCTTAAATAGAAGGAAGGCAGATCCTGCATTTGTAGGACCCCATTATTTAGCCTTAGGGTCAAAGCTTGGATTTTACGGCCGAGTAACCGCCTTTACCGAAAGAGCCCTTACCGAGATAGAATCCCTAAAATACACTTATCTGAATTTTTTTTGATGTACCAAAGAAAATAATTTACATGATAGGATCAGTTATTATATTATTATATATTTAATGAATTTCGAAGAGCCATGACAACAATTAAATGTACGTATAATTTGTATTAATATATAGCAAAAAAAATTAACTTTTGGTTGCTGTAATTACGAGACAATAATTAAGATTAATAGACAAATAAATCTTTTCATATTCAATAAATTAATTATAAACAAAGATTTTACATCAATTTAAGTAAATAGTAAATAATAGACTCCGAAATCACTTATGTGTTGTTGTTAAAAAATGAAACACATGCCAAGTTAGTCCATTAAAATTTTCCCGTTTGTTTAAGCCTTCAAAAACAAAGAACAAAATAAAATAATAAAGACAGGTATAACAAAAAATAAATAGGTAAAAATAATTCATCTTTGTATTTGTTATTTTTCAATGTTTTTGAAATTATGACTTGGTTATTAATTTTTTTTTTTTTTTTTTATGGAGTGGAGAAATTCCTCCAGTGTATACATGTCTAGGATATTCCAGACTCAATCAACACGCTTTCTTTCGTCTGTTTTGAGAATTTCAGAATGGAACTTTGTAGGTATTTTTAATGTTCAATATATATATTTTTTATAATGTTGTATTTGTATCCTCTTCCAGTTCTTCTTCGACACACCTCAAACTCTCCTCGTTCCAAAAAAAAAAAGACATATTTTTAATGAAGGATTCTAAAAAATATATATATAATTTTTTTTTTAAATTATTTATTTAATGCAATTTACAACTGTACACAATAATACAATAGGTAAATATGTTGTATGTTTCATATACACTTGAAAATCTTGGGAAGGAACCACCCATTGGTGGTAATTCAAACATTAATTTAAATTAGAAGGTCTCGTGGCCATCTTCTTTTCAGACGCCTCGTAGGATTATCAGGGATTGTTAAGGATGAAAGATTAAGAATTAATGGGTTAGGATAGTTAAGGAGTTTGGAATGAAAAGACGCATTTCTGTTTTGGGTTAAATCTGCAACGAATGGGATGTTAAGGTCTTTGTGACTACGAGCAGTTTCTTGTCGTTTCAGTCTTGTGTGTGGATTCCAAG
>NW_027106018.1:19568-23842 GCF_000696795.3 Halyomorpha halys | reverse complement strand
AGAACGGCTTCAGAAATCAGAGAAGGGTGCAGGATCTGATCTTCATGATGAGACAAATAACAGAAAAGACTGCTGAGAAGGACAAAGAGCTCTCCATCTGCTTCATGGACCTCCAGAAGGCTTTTGACAGAAAGAAGACATAGAGAGGGCACTAAGCATTGGGTATTAGACAGGGCTGTAGCCTAAGTCAGTTGCTCTTCATCATAGTTTTAGACTTGGCACCAAGGAGGGCCAAGTCGATAATGAAGAAATTCCAGCTAGGACACAGAAACCTGCTCCCTACCAAATTTTCCCTAATGGCCTTTGCTGACAACCCCGTCTCATTAGTTGCCAATGACTGAGAGTTCCAACATAACATTTATGTTAATATGCTAACCACAATAAATATTAAGATTAATCCGGGAAGGCTAAATGCATGGGAATTGGAAAGAAACCCAAAAGGATAATGAGGGTACTAAGGGTTGGGGGACAGAAATTAGAGCAGGTTGAGAGTTTTAAATATCTAAGAGCTTATCCTAATGAAAGTGGGTTCATTGACAAGGAAGTGGCCCAAAGAATTGGAAGGGCAGGGAAGATGTTCAGTATGGTCAGACAGGGTCTCCTGGGTCTGCTTTATCACCTCTCTTCTTCCCAGGAGATGCTGTCTGACCATACTGAACGTCTTCCTGCCACTCCAATTCTCCAGGTCACTTCCTTGTCAATGTAACAACTTTCATTGAGATACCTCTGTGAAGTTGGCCCCTCATCCTTGAAAACTTCAATTTTTTTTTTAGTTCTAGTATATATATATATAAATAATTGACCGTATTTTAAAAAATATGAAGGATATGATGGTCAGAAGTGCAGTTAAAATGGAACAGAAAATAATTAACAATTATTCATTTTGCCCCACTCGGGGACAGAGCTTCCTCAGGGCTAAAAAAATATGAAAAGAACTAAAAATATTTTGACAATGTAGGATAATAAGATACAAAAAACTGAACAAAGGTAAGATTAGAAATTATGTAAATATAAATAAAAAGAAAATTATATAAAAATAGCTGTACTATAAAATAGACAGCAATTAGTATATATATATAAAAATGATGTATAAGTGAAAAGAAAATTTTATAAAAATGAACAAAAATAAAAGTAGTTATAGTATAAAAAACTATACAAAGTGGGGTAAAATGTCGGTAAATATTTGTTATTCCTTTTGACCGCACCCCCAACCATTTCCTTCATATTAAGACCACATAACTTTTAGGGTAAGATCATTATCAATTATGTTCTTTTGAGGACTGATTCCTTCAAACTACTTAATCCTTAGGTACTCTCCTACTTTTCTCAGATTTTCTTCTCTTAATCGATGGTTTCCCTCAATTTTACTTTTCATTAACCTGTTATCAATGTTCAAGCAGAAGAATCATTGGAAGAAGGAATAGAATTATTCTCTGTTCTATTGAGAAAGGAAATCAAATGTCACCATAAAAATTATCCATCAATACTGAGATGGGACCAAAAAAAGGGAGATTAATTAATTAGTTAGTATTAAGCTGTAATCATAATAACAGAAACCCTTATAATTTATCAATTTAAATAAAGATTAATTCAACCTTCCCACTCTGGCTGTAATAGGTTGGTATTCTACAGGATAGCCCCTGTTTCTTGCCATAAGTTGGAGAACATAAAGAAATTATATTTCAGATGAAAACAAGATTAACTTATTTATGAGATTGAACCTAAGACAAATTAAGTTTAAAGTGACATCATACCTACCTAGAAAAGGTAATACTAGGGTGTGTACTGACTGTGACCTTATGTCAGTATAAGTGATTTGTGTACTGTTCTGACTGTGTTAGTGCTGTGTACTGAACTCGGGAACCGGAGGAACGTTCATCCCCACTAGCCTTGCACTAAGCTAGCCCCTGCGGGGCCAGACGAACGTACGTCTATTAAGCAAATCTTATTTAAAAACATGTCCTACATAAAGTGATAAACAAACTCCTTGAGTCTTAAGATTACCCTGCAACTCAAGTTCCTTCTGTTCTTAACCTACTCTACTTCCGTTTCAGTACAGGTCCCTTCCGTACATCCCCATTCTTTTTCGCAATATACAAAAATCCTTATATTTTTTATAATTAAAATCATAACTATACTAAGTTTAATTTTTTTATCGGTGGTTCTACATGATTAAAACTGAGACAAGAAAAATTTAAATTGACAGTATACCGGAAATTTTAGATCATGGATTTTAAATGATTATCGTCCCTGGAAAACTGCCTCATCATAAGTTGCCAAAGGAAAACCTAACCAAGCTATGTTTAAAATTAATTCCTCGCTACTATGTCTATCTTGGTTTGACTTCCTTTGACACCTTTATGCGAGTCAATGAACCAAGCCAAATTAAAACTGGCACTGATATCAGTAGAAATGAAATGGTCTTAAAAATTAGTAATTAGTCGGGACAAAGGCATAATTATAACTATACTAATTTATCAGCTTAGATAAAGATTAATTTTTTTATCGGTGGTTCTACATGATTAAAACTGAAACAACATAAATTTAAATTAGTAGTATACCGAAAATTTTAGATCATAGATTTTAAATGATTTAGCATCTCTGGTAACCAGCCTCATCATAAGCTGCAAAGGAAAACCAATCCAAGCTATCCTTAAAATTAATTCTTCTCTACTGTGCCTAACTTGGTTTGACTTCCTTTAACACTTTTATGCGAGTCAATAAACCAGGCCAAATTAAAACTGGCACTGAAATAAGTAGAAATGAAATGGTATAAAAATTTAAATTGACAGTATACCAGAAATGTTAGATTCAACAACTTCATGCAGGACGATCAACAATGTCTAATTAAAACACACACTGATATAAGTAAATATGAAATTGTTTAAATTAATACTAGAAGATCACTGATTGACCATTTGTAATAATATCGTTAAAGAGGGAAGACATTAAGATGTGCGTGACCCGGAATGATATACAGGAGGTTTGGGCTGAAGAAGACTACATCAACAAAGAAGAGCTCCAAGTTCCTATTGGAGAAACAAGACTAGACAAGCCAGCTGGACTCGATGAAATTACCCTGGAAATGATTAAGTATATGGGCAACAAAGGCCAAGAGATGTTCCTCCATCTTTGAACCTGGTCTGGAAGAAGATGATCCCCAGAGACTGGGAAGAAGTGGTGATTGTGCCCATTCACAAAGAGGAGGACAATCAGGAGTGCAGCAACCATCAGGGAATATCCTTTCTCAGTGTACTTGCAGAAGTCTACTCTTGAATTTTAGAAACAAGAGTGAGAGGAATAGTCGATTGCCAACTAGGACAGGTACAGAATGGCTTCAGAAATCAGAGAAGGGTGCAGGATCTGATCTTCATGATGAGACAAATAACAGAAAAGACTGCTGAGAAGGACAAGGAGCTCTCCATCTGCTTCATGGACCTCCAGAAGGCTTTTGACAGAAAGAAGACATAGAGAGGGCACTAAGCATTGGGTATTTGACAGGGCTGTAGCCTAAGTCCGTTGCTCTTTATCATGGTTTTAGACTTGGCACCAAGGAGGGCCAAGTCGATAATGTAGAAATTCCAGCTAGGACACAGAAACTTGCTCCCTACCAAATTTTCCCTAGTTCTTCTTCGCTGATGTAGTCTTCTTCAGCCCAAACCTCCTGTATATCATTCTGGGTCATGTATGCTCCTACGTCTCTGCTCTTTAACAAGTCTTTGGAATATTCCCTCCATCATTCCATGATACACTCCTCATGCCAGACAGTGTTCCTATTTTTATTTTTCATTACATTTAGGGAGGTTGGCCAGTCCTTTCTCATTCCTTTGAGTACTCTGTAAAAGTCTTTCTAGTTCTCCTTTGCATTTTCTTATAGCTGTCGACCAAAATTCTCCCAGAATCATCTCTTCGCTTGAATCACTACTAATTTGGCTTCACTTCTCCAATTTTTGTTCGTATGATAAGCAATAGAGGTTTCCTGACAGAGGTAGTTTGTCCAAGCTGTCTTCTTGTATCGGATCATCTTTTTTAAGTCCTCATTCCACTAATCTCTTACCTTGAGACCGGATCCAGTGCTTTTCTCTCTGCAGACCAATTTCGATGCATCAGGAGGATCTTCCTAAACTGACCAGTTCCTATCTGTCAATGCAATCCCATGGTCGTTACAACCTTGTGACATTTTTTCTTTCTCCTCTTGGTAATATAAAGCCATTTTCTCCTCCTTTAAGCGGTAAGATTTAATGATTCTTTTCTTAGGATTCCTGTATTTCCTT
>NW_027106018.1:16914-19518 GCF_000696795.3 Halyomorpha halys | reverse complement strand
CACAAAAGTCGCGCGTAATTTTTAATTGGTTTTTTTGTTGTATTAAATAACTCAAATGTTTCTTTTTTTTATTAGAATCTATAAATTGCATACAGGAGCTACTAGAACTCTCTGAATTTTTAATTTCTACGACTTCTTAACTAAAAACTTGTCGATCAAACATTTTTGGAAATTTTTTTTTTCGTTTTTTGGGAGTTCTGTTGAGAGTTCTGTTGGCCCCCCCAAGAGTTCTAAAAATTATCCTCATTAAATAAATCCGTAATTTTGCATGCAAAAAAGATTAATGGCTGCGAAGTTGCACAAAAATCTTGCGTAATGTTTAATTGGTATTTATTTATATTAAACAACATAAATAATTCTTTTTTTTTATTAGGAACTTTGAATTTTATGTAGGGGCTACTAGAACTCTAAGAATTTTAAATTTATACGTTTCGCAGGTGAAAAATTCGTGATCAAAAATTTTTTTGGCCCCCCCCCCAAGAGTTCTAAAAATTATCCTTATTGAATAAATCCCTAATGTTGCCAGGAAAATAGATATACGGTGTTAAAGTTTCACAAAATACGTATTTTACGCGCGGGCATTTGACCGGTATTATTGATGTTTTAAACATCAGAACTATTCCTATAAATAATCGAGAACTCAAGAACTCTTATGGATACTACTAGAACTAAAAAAAAAATTTAAATTTTTCAAGGATGGGGGCAAACTTCACAGAGGTAATGTTTACAGGGTTTTTGGAACCTTTTCTGTCCTGCCACCTCGAAGGAAAGGAGGATGGGGTGATAGGTCGGAAAACTGGATTGAAGGAAGCAGGAAGACTGTCAAAGAATTTGATGTGTCTCCGTGTGATGTGTTGTACAGTTTCTATCTAGCTGTAGTTCGTTATGAATGTGTGTCATGTTACATCTTTCTAAGGGTGTTTCTCTGCATATCTTACAATTAATTTTTTTTTTCAATCCCCCTGAAATTAAGTAATAATATAAACAAAATAAAATAAAACAAGTATAATATATAATAAAATATACTGTATATCTGCTCTAGTTCCTTTTACTAAAGCCGAGCTCCATTCTAAGGAATGACGGATTTTATATAATAAAAGTGCTGGTGGTTAAGTTCTGAGTTTTGTGAGGTGTTGGGGAACACCACGTTTTATTAGTGCTTAATATTACGATTTTTTTTTTTCCAAGCCCCTAAAATTAATAATATATACAAAATAAATAAGCAAGTATAATATAAAATATACTGTATATCTGCACTAGTTCCTTTTACTCCATTCTAAGGAATGGCTGATGCTATATAATGAAATTGTGTTGGAGGTGCATTGCTAGTTTAGCAAAGAACTGGCACTTATTCCAATAACATATTAGTCCTCAAAGTTTAAAAAATTAAAATGGACCCCTCAGTATAATAGGGTTAAAAGAAAATGGAAAAAAATAGAAATTTATGTCTCTCCATTAAAATGTAAAATAATTGTCTCCAAAGTGCTTAATTCCTTCTATTTCTTAGATTAGACCTTGTTCCATAATTTAAGGGAAAAAAAATCATTCTATTTGAAAGCTATTAAAATATTGAAAATAGTGCAAGAATATGCTTTATATCCAAATCCGCACTAGGACGATCCTTGTTATAGTATGAGTCCACTGTATTTAAATAATAACATTCAATTATTTTAGAATATTCTTTTGTTTAATTTATTTTTAAATAGTTACCTATAAAAAAATTAATTAATTAATTTATTCAGCAATATCCAGAATATGATCAAGAATTTTCTGAATTAATTTATTTTATTGAAACTTTCTAGTCCGTACTCATCTTGATATTGAATGTGATTTCAAATTACTTTTCAGCTTGCAAAAGCCATGGTTTGAAAATGTCATATTATCTGGTAAGTAATTATTAATTTTGTGACCAAGAATGTGTTATATTTTTTTTCTCTAGATTTTATAATCAATTTATAACATTCAAATTAATGTAATTGGAATTTGCTTTGAAACTAAATAAAAGAGGATCTTTCAGAGTTTAGCATCATTTTACTATTTTCTTTTGCAAAAAAAGACAATTCATTGTCAAACTTTTTATTTTATTAAAAATTATGAAGCAGATGCAACTGATGTTTAGAAAAGAAACTATATAGCTTTTTCATTATTTTATAAATTATTCTCTCTGAACTTTGGTATGCTGAATTCAAATATAATATTTTTTTTTGGATAAAAAATCTGATTCAATAGGTAGTTCGAAAATCATTAATTATTCCAACTAATTTAAAATAAAACCAAATTTTGGAAAATAAATATGCCCAAAACATAAAAGTTCTTTACTGTCCTATGAAAGTTTTTTTGTATGTTCCACCCACTATTACATATTATACAATGACACTTGCAATCAAAATACACTATAATCTCCCAAAGATTAAACCAAGAGTAACAATTACACCAAAATACCTTAATTTATCTAGCATGTGTGTAGGAAATTATATAATTTAAATATTGTGTTCTAAATATTTCATTTTTTTTCTTGGAGACACAACAACAAAATATATCTTTATAATTGGGATATCATATAAAGAAACATTTCATGTTACAAGATTTATATTGATTTAAAAT
>NW_027106018.1:16037-16864 GCF_000696795.3 Halyomorpha halys | reverse complement strand
AGGTGCAATTGTTCCGAAACTTGTTTATGCTCTACAAGGGATGCGACATCGACAACAAAACATCAATGTTTTAAAATATTGATATTCAATATTAAAGTATTGATATTCAAAACGTTCCCTAAAATTCATTGATGTTTTCGACACATCCATTTCAGTAATCTATATTAAATAATATAGATATAATTATGATTACATTATATAAAAATTACACACACTTTAGGTTTAACTTAGTTTTTTGTTAGTACCTGTGAGTCATTTTTTAAGGTCTTTTCAGATTCATCCTCCTGATAAAGCAAAAGGAAAAAAGAATCACAAGCAGTAAAATATATGCCAATTGTTATTTCTTTAATCTATTATTTAAAAAAAAAAACGAGGCCGTTCTTTACTGTATATTATGTGATAATATATACAGAATGAAATGTACCAAAATAAAAAAAAAAAAACAATATATAAACTGAATTTTTCTTAACCAGTTTCGCTAACATCTTTGATATGTAGTAGGGAGAATTATTATTGACCAATTGTATTCGTCTGTCAGTACAGGCTCTAGTTGATGTTTGATTCTTTCCTTCATACTAAGAATGGACATAAAACGGTAGATTTTTCGGAGGAATCCTAATGACATCACTGATATTCTATTTCCATAGGAAGTGTATTGCCCGATTTAACTACCTGTAACTGCTTCGCACCAGCAGGAACCTGCTTGAAACCAGCCAGATTAAGCGCCCCACTTACCTCAACCTCATTTCTTATAATTCTTTAGCCCCCCGCTTATACGGACTCCCTAAAATCCATAAACCTGGTAACCCCCTTTGCCCCATCATTTC
>NW_027106018.1:2056-10791 GCF_000696795.3 Halyomorpha halys | reverse complement strand
ATTGTGAAATTCATTGAAGGCCATAGACATTCTACTGTAGGTCCTGTACTAGGACATTCTAAAATAGGTGAGAAAACTTGTTTTCATCGGTCTATAATTGCTGAAACAGAGATGGAAGAATGTCCTCTTCATATATTTTTTTTTGTTAATAGGTCGCACCAAATGATGATTAATAAATTGATCCTGTAAATGATGGTACAAAAACCATGTTGCAATCAGGCACCTTCTATTCATTCTGGAAATGAGAGAATACTGAGTTTAAAAGGCACAGGAATTAAATGGCCCAGTTTCCTCTTGAATATTCTTAATGTATGTGAGGGGCCAGATTTAAAACTATGAGAGCTGTTATAATATTTGATCACACTTCATTTTCCTGTTATCACATTGTTATAACCACTTTCACCCGATAAAAAATAAAATTAATAAAAAGTTAAATTGAAATTCAAGGATTATTTGTTGATTGCTGGTAATTAATTGTAGAAATTTGGTTCAAGACCTGGTCATGTATTTAAAAGTAGAATTGTTGGGAGATAATATGAGCTCTTACAAAAGACTAATACAATGTTTGCAATTGTTACCCACTTTAGCCTATTTTTTGGATAATAAAAGCCTAGGTGCCAGATATCAAAACCAGAACAAAAAATACCTTATACTCTTATTACTGTTGATACCTAATCTTTTTTATCCTCCCAACTTAACATCCATTCAAAAACTAGCTCCACAACATTGGATATAATGTTGGAAAGCTGATGAAATGAAGTAACATTTTCGATATCCTAAGGTCGTTCCTCAAAAATTATTTGTATGAGATTCTGAGTCTGGTCTAACTGAAAAATTCACTACATGTTCAATATTGCTCATCATTTTGCCAGGAAGATAAGTTTAATAGGTATACCAAGGTCTTTCATCGCCTGATAGAAAGCTCCATGTTGGATGTTCTCATAAGCAGATCTCAAGCCCACAAATAGATGTTACACTCTTCCTCACTCTAGAATGGTTCACAAACTGACTAGCTGGTCTGTAGTAGACTAACCTTTAGTGAAAACACCCTGATATTTCCCGAAGATGCATTCAATATGAGGTAGTAATTTTTGGTACAAAATATTAGAATAAATCTTATAGACACACAGCAGAAGACAGATACCCCATTATAATAATTATTGTAATCAATTGTGAATATGATATATACCTGTCTTATTAAATAAAAGCTGTTGGAATCATTTCCAAAGTCCAATAAATATTGTGAAATGTTTGGAATAGGTGATGGCACCCTTTTCTTTTTGAATTATTTGGCAGACATTTTGTCAAAGCTTGGTCCCTTGTAGTTTTTAACTTATCAATCCCTTCACAAAATTCCTCATTGTTTGGAGGCTTGAATTCATCTTCAAGACTTTGACTGAGGTCAATATTTTGCGCTTGAGTTCCACTTAAAGATAAATGAATGTTTTATGTCACTTAGACAGGTATGCATAGAACATGGTAAAAGAAGTGGTTAAGTATCATGAAGCTTGGTTCAACTGTATAGTAAATGATATACAATAGAAGTCCATGGACATACTGGATAAAGATAGAAGAGGAATGATTAAGTTGAAGTCATGCACAGCCAACTACCGTAACTCCTATAGATATATATATATGTATGTTTTTTATAATATATTACAAATACTTCCAAAATTGTTATCTATGTTCTTGGAATTTGCCATGCAACTGCTCCAACGCTTAGAAAGTAATAAAATTACTTGTTAAAATAAAATAAAATTGCTTAACAATGTTTGCTGATAAACTGCCCCATGATGAGAATTGAGATGGTAAGTCCTACAATCCTTTTGTTGTCATTTTATCCACCAAATCTAACCCGTTTCTGTCTCGCCCAGAAATATATAAGCATATATGCATATGCTTTGAAAATGTTAACTCAGAAATCTAGTTCTGTGTTAATTGTACCGTGGAAAATCCTTCTCTTATCTCATAAAATTCTGAAAGCATACTAAACATATCACCTAGCTTTACTAAGAATATAGTTGCAAATTCATTTCTCCAACAAAAGGTTTGAGAATACGCCATAGGATTGGAGAAGGTGTTTATGAAGGGCAAATGTTTCATCTCAAATAAAAAAATAAGGTTCTTTAAGCCTTTCTGTTTCTGGTAGGGATTCTTCTTTTAGGTTCTTTCTTTCAACAAAAAAAAAACTACTTAAATTCAATTTTCCCTCAAGGAATTGGTTCATTTAATTCCAAAAACCCGAGAGGAGCTTATTGTTGTGTGTTACTTTAATTTTGTTTTTATTTCACTTATAATGTTTATTTGAAATAATTCCACTGCATGAATTGAAATTGATTGATCTGATAAATCCTATTTAAATTTAAATTCCATAAGCCCATATAATTTATTTCTTGCTTTAATTGTTTTGTTTTTTCCTACAATGATAGGCAAATCTGAACTCAGTTGCCTTTTTTTTTTTCTTTTTTTTTTGTGGGCAATGAGAAAATTGTTCTTTTTCTTAAATTCAGTAGCTTTTTAGTTATTAACAAAGATAGGGAAAGTAGAAGAATAAAAATTATAGATAAAAGGGGAAAAAATGGTTGAATCTCTGCCAGATCTTATTTCATTGTTATATTCTTTTAGAGTTAGTTTTTTTTATAATCATAATTTCATCTTAGATTTAAATATTTTTTTTTTTTATTGTTACAGGAAAGGAAGTACTGAAAAAATAGTCAAACAACCGAGACACCCTTGCGATACTGGTGGTGAAAAGTAATAGTGCGAAATAGAATATGGAGAAGGCTGTTTGATATACTAACATTTCTATACAATAAATATATTCATGTGCCACTTACATTTATATACCACTTGTTGTTAAATCATATGTTTCCTATACAATCTCAGTCTATATTATTACAACTTTGAGTCCTCAGACCCTAGCATTTCAGAATGTCTGCTTGGCCTCCCTCCTTTATGTTGAATATTCACTGTTGATTATTCAAATATTAATTTTTTTTTAAAATAAAACATGTTTTTTTACAACCTAAATGTCACAGTTAGCATTTTAATTGGTTTATTGTAATTTTGAATTTTAGTGCTACCACTGAAAACCATTCTTTGATCTATTGTGGAATTCATTGAAGGCCATAGACATTCTAAAATAGGTGAGAAAACTTGTTTTCATCGGTCTATAATTGCTGAAACAGAGCATTGTTTGGAGGCTTGAATTCATCTTCAAGACTTTGACTGAGGTCAATATTTTGCGCTTGAGTTCCACTTAAAGATAAATGAATGTTTTATGTCACTTAGACAGGTATGGATAGAACATGGTAAAAGAAGTGGTTAAGTATCATGAAGCTTGGTTCAACTGTATAGTAAATGATATACGATAGAAGTCCATGGACATACTGGATAAAGATAGAAGAGGAATGATTAAGTTGAAGTCATGCACAGCCAACTAAAATCTCAATGGTAAGTATTGGCAGAAGTGTCAGATTATCAACCTTGCAATATTTTTAGAGGACAGTATTGCATTTTGATTACTAAAACACAGTATTTGATCCTACTTCCAATATTTTTAAGGGAGTGTGTCACATTCCAATTGCTAGCTTTGCTTTTGACTGACATCTTACTGGAACATGGATCCATTTTTTATAACCATAAGGCTTGTTTGCTAAATTTATTAAGGATCCATTAGTCTAATTTAATTTTAAAATCATTTATATGAAGTAAATTTAAACATACTTCATTCAAATCTGGGATTGGTACACTAATGTTCCATAATTTTTTTTTTTTAAATGCTAAACTCTTTTCAAGGTTTTACTTCCAAAAAACATATTCTAGGTTTTAATTACAGAAATTGTTGTTAAGGACCAACCTTCACTAGAAATATCCAAATATAAACAGGGTAGTTTATTATATTAAAGAAAAAATTATTTTTATGTTTTTTTCTTGATTGTTTTTATTTATTTTATAATTGTTTTTATTTATCTATTTACTCTCTCCTTTTTTTTATTTCTTCTTATTTTTTTTTTATGGTTATACAAGTATTATCAGTGTTAATTTATGGATCAGATGAATGAAAAATGAAAAATTAATCTTGAATAAAACTATAAAAACTCATTTCTTCCCCTCCCTTTTTTTTTTAACATATTCATTTTACCATCATCAATTATTGTAACAGTCATTCAATGCTTGATAATGTTTTTTGAATAATTGATGCATAAAACCACTTCAATAAGTGGCAATATAGTTGCTTATTATACATAATTTCTGAATATTTGCTAAATAAAGTTTGAAAAAACATTATAATAAATTTAATAATTTTTTTTTTGTAACTTATTAGAAAATAATAAAGAAATTTCATTATTCTGAACATATGTATTAGAAAAATTATTATTACATTTCTATGAAAAAAAAGTAACATTGTTTAGTAATAAAATAAAAATTTTTTATAAACAACCTTTTTTCAGATAATCTAAAGATTGTTTACAGTCAAAATGTGCTATTTTAGATATAACACAGGCCATTCATTATGTGAACAAGAGTCCATTGTAAGCCTCTCATTCCTAACAGCTCTTTTATTTTCATAAATTACTGATAACAGAGAGTTCCCAGCTGTTGTTGAATCATAGGTAATAGATTGGTCGTGAGCTGAACATCAAATACAGAAACATTCACCAAGTGAGTTTCTTCTAAAGCTTATGTCTCTACTATGCCTTTTTTAATGCGGACTTTTGTTGTATTCATGTTTAGAACAGTTATAGGGTCCATAGTATTTGCATTAACTTTACTGAGAAGAGTATATGAAAGGATCCAATATCCAAACAATATGTAAGTTTTCTTATATTCTTACTTTCTGAGACACAATAGTAAACTATTAAATAATGTAAATTGATGTTGTGTAGTGTAAATCAAGCAAAGCTCAAGACATTATGAATATAAAGAACTTATTAATCTCTTAGAAATCTTTCTATATATAATTTACAGATTTATGTACAAACATTCATTAGCCAAAGGCTGAGATAGTTCTAAAAAATAATAGTGAAGTGCTATAATGAACTCGAGAATGATTTTAATATTATTATTTGTTAATTTTTGAATGTCTATAACTATAAAAACATAAAGTAGTCTCCAAACAATATTCAAGTGTGCAACCAATGATCCTCTTGGTAAATGCAGATTATTAAAAAACATGTTATCACTTAATTTCAATTTTAGTTGAATTATTTTTTTTTTAATTTGAAAATTTCATAGCTCATGCTTTATGTCCAGGAACTTAAAAGTTAGAATTTACAAAACAATCATTTTTCCTACTGTTCTTTATGGATGCGAAATGTGGCTTCTTACACTAAGGGAAGAACAGAGCCATAAGATTTTTGAAAATAGAGTATTACATTAAATATGAAGGCCAAAAAAAGAATGAGTTTTCTAGAGAATTTAGAAGGCTAAAAAACGTTGAATTGAGGGAACAGTAGTCACTGAATATAATTCAAGTTATAGCATTGCGACAAATAAGATGTAAGTTTGCAGTGCTCAGTAATGAATGGATTCCAAAAGAGTTAATAAACACAGAACCGACGGGTATATATCGAAGAGGTAAACTGAAGCGTAAGTGGGAGGATTGCACCAGGACTGTTCTGATAGATTTGGGTATAGACGGATGTCATTGGTTAGATGTGTGTAGCCAGCAATTGGTGGTATCTGCATCAAACTTTCAGGTTCGCTAAACCTTTATTATTTATTATCTTAACCGATGATAATAATTATATTAAATGTAGTGATTTCTCAAAAATCTGAAAAATTGTATGATATTTAAAATTATTAAAAATGAACACATTATTCCAGAGATATATCAAATGAAAACTTGAAGTCAGAAAAAATTATATATGTATCCTACAAAGCAGTATTGCATACGAGATGTCTCTAGAATGATGCATGAAAGAGGACGTATAAAGATATTGGAGGCTCCACCCATAGGGGAGACCACATAGATGCCCTAGAGTAACATATCAGGAATGTGTACAGTGTATCATAAGTAAACGAGACAAGCAAAGTTCTTAACCAAATGAAGCAGTTATGCAAGAACCAAGAGGAGTGACTCTGCTGTATTGAGGCTCCTTTATACTATTAATGGTACAAGAGAAAGCTAAAGAAGAAGTTAAAACTGAATTGAGATAACCAAGGACTCTACTCTTCTTCATCTTATTGCCTTGTTAATAATTTCTTAATATTACAATTAGTGGTATCTGGAAGGCTTAATGAATTAGTGGGTACTTTTTGGTTATTTTTTCTTGTTTGTTATTTTTATTTATTTCCTCTATATACAAGGATTATGATAAAAATCATTTCAATAATAAGAGATTTCTAAAAAAATATTTATCACATCAAGTTTTATTTAACTTTTAACTATCAGATGGTCTTAATTATTCTGAAACACCACGTATTAATTTCTGTCCATTTTTATTGTCAGCAATAAGTTTCTTACAATTGTGACTTTTTTTTTAAATTTTTTAGTTTAAATAAAGTCCATACATATTTTAGTCCTTTTTAAAATCTACTCATCCTTTGATATATCCTGGGTCTTGGGCCAACAATCTTTCTCTCTTATTCCTTGTATATTCTTTTTTACATTATTTAGTATTGGTTTTCCTAGATCTACATAAGCTCTCTATACACTCTTTCACCATTAACTTTCCTTGAATGATAAAAAAAAAAAATCTATCTTGGCATTTCATTCCCAAATATTTAAGGCTCTTTCTTTCTTTTTTAGCAGTGACATGTCAGACTCTAGGTCAAATCCTGCACCATCCAGGTTAGTTTTATACTTTTTGAAACCACTTTAAATTTTGTGTCTACATTATTAATGTAATAATATATTTCCTTAAATGATGCATGCATTGTTAATGCAATACTTTATTTTTTTTTAATAATGTATGATGCTTGTTTATAATTAATTTATTTAAAATATTGTTTTTTATGGAAATAATAAAATCATTCTTAATGATTATTAATATTTTAAGGTTAATTGTCTTCATTCTTTATAAAATGATCTAATAATTAAAGTGTGAGCTTTATTAGCACAATACCATGATTTTTCTAAGAATGTTTCTTACTTTAAAACAAAATAATTATTCTTGTATGATTTAGTACAACTTACAGGCTTGGTGAAAATAATGAATCTCTAGATGTTACTGCAACTGCATTGGCAATTGAGAATGTCCAGGATTCTGATCCAGTAAGTTTTTATTTAATCAAATCATAACTACATTCCAAATTTCACTTTTTTGAGATTATGCTTGGAATAATTTCATTATTAAGTTTGATAATTAATATCCTAAATTATTTGTGTATTATAATAATTACTGAAACCAATATTAATTACAATAGACAACAAAAAATTATATAATATATTTATTATTTAATTAATCATTTGCCACCATTCATTTCAGACTAATAAAAGTCCTGAAAGGAACAATGAAAATGTAGTAAGAAAGGAAGAACAGGCAGGTAATAATGAACCAAGCTTTTCTCAGGTTGCTAACACTTCTAATGAAAATCAATCAACAAATGGTCCAAACAGTTCATTTGTTTTGGTCAACACAAACGAAGAAAATATATCAGAAGAAAATCAAAACAATACTGATGAAATTATTGTAGCGACTTTGGCATTGATTCTGGAATTTTGTGATATGTGTGTAATACTCTAGAAAAAGCAGATGTAAGTTTTTCTGTAAAAAATATACATCTTTTATACTGAATAAAAAAACTAAATTCTTTTTATTAAATCCTACAAAAAATCTTAACAAAGGCTACATAAAGTTTTGTTTAAATTTACATTTATGTTACTGTATAACACTAGAAATTCATATTTTTCATATGATTATGTATTACTAATAACATGAATATCATGTTTAAATGAAAAAATAAAAATAATAGAAATTTTGGTGATGATTTATTTAATTAATTATTACATTATATTAATTAGAAATAACTAAAAATAAATAGATTTTTATTGGAGAAATGCATAATGAAACTACAGGAAGTTGTTAGAACTAAAAAGAAATGAAATTATTACGATTAATTTATACAGAAATATTAAAGGAATAAAATGGATTAAAGGATAAAAGAGGAAGAAAATGAATGATATTCATGAACAAATGTTCATGAATGAATGAACAAATGTTCATTTTTTCTTGATTTTATTCTAACCCTTTTTCATCTCTTAATTTGTACTTTCTTTAATAATTCTTCTTTTTATCTGTTATTATTTCCATTTTGATTTATTGTTTGTAACCTTTAATTTTTCTTATTTAATTTTTACATTTCATTGTATACCCTTGTAATTTTCCATTAACTTTTTTACTTATATTCAGTGTTTGTATCTTTTTTAGCCCTGAAAAAGCCCTGCAACGTGGGGAGAAACATTGGCTCAAATAAAATAGTACAAAATATTACTATTTGACCGCACCTGGAATATAAATATTCCATTTATTAATGCACGTGGTCAATCAGAAATCTTCCAGCAAACATATTTTCAGTTTATTCTTGAAGTAAACAAACCTCAGAGTCCTTTTGCAATGTGGTTGGTGCCTTACCAAAGTGTTCTGCACTATTTATTGTGTAGATATTGCTGTCATATATATGTAATTCACAATCAACTTAATAAATTTATTTTCTTATCCTAGAAAACTGATAAAAGTTGGGACAATCCACAAAGCTACACATATGTGTGTCATACTTCAATTTCAGTC
>NW_027106018.1:1272-1633 GCF_000696795.3 Halyomorpha halys | reverse complement strand
ATTGGCTAAATAGTATAAAAAAAAAAAAATAATCTCAATTTTGATTTCAATAAAGTAGAATTTTTTTTCTGACCCTCTAAAACACAAAAAACATGAAATTAGTAGGTTGCATAATTTGAATTGGTTACTACCTTTTTCTACCATTGGTACTTGAACGTGTACATTGAGATACTTATACCAGAGAAGTATATTCTATATTATATAGTGTTATATTCTATATTATATTATATGGTGTTATATTCTATTTTATATTATATGGTGTTATATCTATATTATATGGTGTTCTAGTGTATCCGTTTCATGTGGATTCGATTATGAAAAATTTGGAGGTGAGACGCCTCCTTGGACTCTTCAAATCTAT
>NW_027106018.1:0-679 GCF_000696795.3 Halyomorpha halys | reverse complement strand
AAGATCTGACGATGTTGAAAGCAGGCCCACCATCGGAACGGCCCCTCCCCGCTCCAATAATCTACTGGCGTAAGCCAATCAACCCTACATCAATAACCAAGACTTTATACTACTACCATATAATGCCTAAAGGCAATGAAAGGTATCAAAAATACCAGCTGTACATATGGCACACCTCACTATATTTACACATAAGAAACTAATTTAAAATTTTAGGAGGGCACGAAAAAAAAAAAAAAATTGAAAGCAGGTTCAAGAAAATGAAATAGCCTATATGTGTGTGTATATATGTAAATGCCTTTTTCTTTGCTCCAGGAGGTAAGAAAAAAAAATGAAAGCAGGTTCCCTCTGAGTATTTTCAGTTCTTTATTTTATCAATAAGTATTTTACTAGTTATTGCATTTACGACCTAACATCCACAAATTTTGAGTTTGAACCTCCTTATGCTTGTCACCCCTAATGTCTAGAGCCTGGTGATCTCCGCTCGCGAAACCGTTTCCTTTACAGTATCTGGAGACTGGTTTGTCTGGTCTTATCTTAGGCGATTTTTCTAGCCTGATATCTCTTTACAGAAGGCCCACGACAAGGCGTATTCATTAAAAGTTAGGATCGGCCGTGGCAGAGGATGAGTCCTGGACACTGACTTAGGTAGAGGAGGTCTAGGTGAGAGAGTCTGAGG
>NW_027106017.1:0-5685 GCF_000696795.3 Halyomorpha halys | reverse complement strand
AAACGCTATAGGCGAAAATCTAAAATTTTGTTAATAGTCCGTTCGGAAAAAAAAAAAAAAAAAAAAACCATCAGAGATTTTTTCCCTAGTTAAATATTGGAGTAAAGTTTCCTAAAATCATTTTTCGTTAATTTTGAATGGAATAGAACCTCCAGCAGCACATCATGGTCGTTATTTATAAACATAAAAATAAATAAAAAAATTGTAGACGTGAGGGATTTGTATAGGCTGCGCGGGAATGCCTTCATAGCTGAGAGAAGTACTTCATTACTTAGGGTATTAATAAAGCTCTTATCTCATCCAACACTGCGTAAAAAACCTAGTTAGCTTCTCTAAAGTTTTATAGTTAAAGTAATACATAATATCATTCCATAATTTGAGAAATGTCTCAGCCTTACAGAAAAGATTTATTGATATAATCATATACGTATCGCTGCTTTGCTTGGTAATGGTACATTTGACAAAAGAAAGTTATTTTTATTTTATCTATATAGATTTTACCGTAGATTGAGGTTAATTCGTAACAAATCTAATAGCTTTAGGAATGTCTTTAGGACTACGTTAGTATCTTTGGAATACGTTCAATTCTAAACGAAACATTTATATCGGATGCGCCACTATTCAAGGAAAACAGCGATATAATGCATAAAAAGACAAACTGGATTAATTAGTTGAAAATGAGTGGTAAATGAGGTTAAGTAACATTCCCTCTTACAGTTATTGTTAGGGATTACAGTAGATTATTTCTACTAGAATAATGATTTTCAATTTAAAAAAATTAACTTGAAAGGATTGATAAAGCAGTTACGAAATTATTAATTAAATTGAAAAGATGAATCAGGGTGTTACGCCTCTTAAAAATATCGGCCATCTAATAGTGCTTTGTTACACGGTGAGGGGAATGTAACCACCGAATTCTTCAAATTAAAGTCACGCTACAAACACTGAAAAGAGCAGGAAAGATGTTAGTTTTGTTTAGTTTCTTCAGTTTAGCTTTATTAGCAAAAAACACAATAATTGTAATTGGGCCGCCCATAGCTCAGTGGTTAAGACACAGTCTTACCAATTTGATGTTTATTGGCGGTGCCGGTTAAATCCGGCCTGGAACGTCGACTTTTTTCGTTGCGTGGCGGTCCCACAAAATGAAGAACTTTGACCCCCAACCATGGTTAGGCAGTATAGGACTCCAATGGGAGTCTTGGCCGAAAAAAAAAAAAATGAAAAAAAAATAAAAATAATTGTAATTGTGAGGAAATTATATAAATCCATTGAACATTCCTTATTAGTAATTTTTGAATGATAAGAGTAATAGTTTAAACATTTTTGAATATAGTTTTTAAAAACAATGAGGATAATAAATTAAATTTCAATTATATACCTTTCCAATCTAGATAATATTTGAAAGAAAAGTTGCAAAAGGTTTGTCATAGTCGATTTAGACATCATGGGGAAATTACAATTTGAGCCTTTAGAGATTCTTTTCATAAAAAATAATCTAACAGTATAAAAACTAAGTGAAACAATTATATCTAACAATAGCCCTAATAGTGATTTTTAAACAATTTTTGCCGAGATAGGATTAAAGAAATTATTAATTATAAATGTCAGATCTCTATTAAGAAATGATTTTTTTATGAAAAAAGAAATTGTTTAGCTCAGAAAGCATTTAATGCCTCCCCCCCCAAAAAAAAAATATGAGTGTATAGTTAGAATAAAAGAGATTCCAGTAAATTGTTCCTATTATATTATGTTTTCCTATTATTAGTATTAGATTATTAATTTTGCTATGGCAAAATATTTGGTTTCAATATGTCTATACCACGAATGTCAATATTCTTGCAAGCCCGACGTGGCACAATTCCTGATAGATAATGCTGATTAATAGTCTTGATTTGTTTGTTATCGTTGATGAACAGTGAAACAGTTTTGGTAAGTGGATAGTGTTTTAGAACCCAACCAATGTAGTAAATGTATGTGTGGTGTTAGGTATTGGAACACTAACATAATCTTCCAAAGCTTTAAAGATTTATGTCTCTTGCTTAATCTTTGAATAATTTCATACCATTTATTCCAGTCTCCATTTTCTAATATTTAGAATAAATGAATCATTAATGGAGTACTATTCTCTCGGAATTGAGATGGGAAGGAATGTAACAGTCTGCTTTTTTTTTGTCAGTTCCCGTTAGGTGACTTATTTTGTTTCCAGCCTGAAAATATCTGTCACCCACTGGAGTGACACAAAACCAATAGTTTGGATTTTTAGAATACTTTTAAATTATTAAGCACATTAATTTAAAATGACTATATGTAGATATTTATATATGTGCTGTTCCTGATTTCTACATTTTTTGGAATTATTAATTGAATTTTGCTGGGTCACAATGGTGATATGTCATTATTAATTTTCATATATCATCTAGCTCTGCAAACGATATTTCCGATGAGATGGGGTAATTGTTATTCGGATTCTTAAAGAAAATGAGATTTTAAAACTAATTCTAATCTACAGGCATAAATCGCCAAAAACTCTAATCCTATCCTAATTCTGTGAAAACTAAGGGAAATTCGAAAAAAAACCTATAGTACAAAATTGTTTCAGAATCCAACTCCTCGTGACTATACAGCATCCTAATTTATCGTTAAAAACAATTTTAAAGGTTTTTGGCGATTTACGCCTTTTGGCCGTGTCGGATAAAAAATTGATTATTGATACGTAATAAACTAATATGAATTCGTCGTAAAATTGTATTTGATATCAGAATCCCCAAAAAAAATCACCCCGTGCCATCGGCAACTCTGTAATCTGCGCTGGAGAAGAAACAGATTAGATAAGACAATTAATAATACCAACAAAATTCACAATCATCACTGTTATGACCTAGTAAAAATAAATTTAAAAAATCCAAAAATTGTAGGTGGTAGGTAGGGGAACAGGTGTACAAAGACACCCTGTCAATAAACTATTCGTCATTGACTACATTTTTTCCCACAAGTGTGATTATATTTGATCTCTAATTTTTAAATTCCGTAAATTCCTACCAGGGGGTATAATATAGATATAGATAATATGTAGGGACATATTATCTCATTATCTCTCAGACAGGTTATTTCAAGTAAATCACAACAGCGCTTATTCATCCCTGTTTCCTCAGTCTGCTGGTGTACCTCAGGGTAGTATCCTTGGCCGTATTCTTTATACAATGTTTACAGCTGTCATCCCAACCCATCCTAACACTATTCTCACCACGTATGCCTATTGTCAGTGAATAATGATCCTTCTATTTTATCCCAATCCCTTCAATCCCACATCACCACCCTTGAAGAATGGAGCCAAAACTGGAGGATTAAAGTAAATTCCAATAAATCCTACCAAATCACATTTACCCTTCGTTGTAAACCTTCGTCTTGCCCTACAGTATCTTTTAATAATACCCCACTTATTCCTGTTGAGCAGATCCTTTACTTAGGACTAAATCTGGACAAACGACTGACATGGAATCCTCATACAAGGCTGAAAAGACAGGAAACTGCTCGTCGATTCCGACTATTACAACATTTACTAGAGAAACGGTCCAAACTTCCAATCCATTACAAAAGATTGATTTACATGACTAGTATAAGGCCTTTCTTGACCTACGGAATTGAGCTATGGGGCTCCACTAAACCATCTAATTCCTCTCGAATCCAATCCTTACAGTCTAAAATCCTTAATGCTCCTTACTTTGTTACAAATCAAATCATCCATCGGGACCTCAATGTCCCCTACGTTGCCGATTTGGCCAGAACCAGGTACTAATCCTTCCATAATAAACTTCCCAACCACCTGAATCAACTCGTTTCTAACCTGGCTTCTCCTCCACTACCCAATAATCCTGCTAGGCGTCTGATAAGAAGATGGCCTTGCGATCTTCTCCTTTAGAAGTGTTTTTGGAATTCTATCAATGGGTAAATTCTCCACATGTTTTTATCATGTTATGTAATATCACTTACTGCAAATTTACTTGATGTGTTTATATGTATACAGTTGTAAATAACAATAAATAAATTATAAAAAAAAATTTAAATGACCAATGAATATGGTACATTTCAGTTATATGTTTTAAAATTCAGAGATAAAAAAATATAGAAATATGTAAAAAGAACTTTACGCCTAGTTACGGAGTTAATAATAGTTTTACAGAATTCGCTAAGGATAAGAAAAACGTGCTCAATCAATTTACCATCAACAATCATGTTTTGTCATCGTTAATTGTTTTGCAGTGTCTCCTCAGGTCAATGATTTGATGTGGGAGACAGAAATAGGTACATTTTAATTGTAATGACCATACATGTTTTTTTAATGAGGTGTAGGTAGTTGACCGTAGATTACTGATTGGAGAGGTTTGTTGGGGGGTGCGGTCAACAAAGAACAACATAAATAAACAAAACAATATTTATTTATTTTATGCCGACATTTTGATCTGAGTCTCAGGTCTTTATCAGGGCTATAAAGAGATAACACCAACATTTAGTGAGACATAAAATTGAATAGTATACAGGAGGAATAGTATACAAACAAATTTGTAAGTATACAAAATATTGAATTGAATCATAAATGATAAAAAATTTGATAATTGATAATTGGATAGTAAAAACATTGATTGATAATTGTGGAATTAGATGGTAATAGATTGAAAAGAGTGAAAGATGAAATATAATGTTATGTAGGTAAGAAGATAGGTATAATATAAGATATGCAAGTAGTGTCTAAAAAACTGAAAAAACAAGTATTGAATCTACAAATTGAACAATATGACAGAGGATGAAATATAGTGCGTGAGTGACTTATATCTGAATTACAGTGTGAGTATTAACGTATATGTGAGTAATAACTGATAAGGACCTGAAACTCAGGTCGAAACGTCGTCATAAAATAAATAAATATTGTTTTGTTTATTTATGTTGTTCTTGGTGACCGCACCTTAAATTAATGTTCAGTTTTTTCAAACACCTAACAAAGCTAACTTAAAATAAGTGTAATTTTCTTTTATTGTTGATTATGTTATGAGTGGCTAAGTGGGTTAAAGTCCTCGCGGTATGCCACCCTATTTCTCCCCTATGCCATCCATTTCGGGCATGAGGATTCGATTAAAACACTGGAAGTAACTCCTCCAGATGTTGGAGCGATATTCTTTCCCCGTATAACTCACCAATGGCGTTGCCGTTTTAGAAGTGCATGATATCGAGTAGTCGCTTGGAGGTTAGGATCTGATTTGTGGAGAGGAAGATAGGTCCTCGTGCGCCTGCTGACCCCGAACAGATCCGTGGAACTATTTATAGACCGATTTGGTACTGTCCTTGAACCCTACTGAATCGGTGGGCAATTCATCACTCAATTGCCCCCAAAGGGACCGGTCTATGGAGCTAGGCTCAGTCTCTACCGCTGCGCCATGGAAACCATGGATCGTTACAACTTGAGTTTGGGTTACTCCTTCCGAGCTGGCTGTGGAAGTAATTACTTTTCCCGGAAGTAATAACGGGCGACGCACTGTGCCGAAAATTGCCGGTGTAGCTGAATCAAACGTCAAATTCCATTATAAAAAATAAGAAACTAACTTAGATAATTCATGTTTACTTATGTACAAGATGAGGCATGGCAGCCTAACTTAGATAATTCATGTTTACTTATGTACAAGATGAGGCATG
>NW_027106016.1:0-3984 GCF_000696795.3 Halyomorpha halys | reverse complement strand
TGGCCACGAGACCAGCTAATGTAAAATGTCATTAGAGTGCTACCAATGGGTAGTTTCTCTACACGCCTGTAACACTCCAATTTAACTTAGATCTGATTTACTAAATGTATTATAATGTACCGTTATAAATAGCAATAAATAAATATTTAAAAAAACAAAAACAATTTTCCCTATGTTTCAAGTCACTAAAAAAATCCTAGTTTCTGTAAATCTTTATGGGTTTATTTCCCCTCATTTATAATATAACATTATCTATTTAGAGTCTAATCATTCTTCTCTCACTTTACTTCCAGATCTTCTCTGTCACTAATATTTGGTATAACTAGTTTATTACGGAGGATAAAATCAATATTAAGGAAAGCTCTATCAGTGCTGAAATAATCAGCTATCTCATTAACTCTCATTACCCTATTATACCATTAATAATAGACGAAGAAGGCGAACAAGAAGCGGGTTCGTATAATTTTTTCAGGACACGTCCAGAACAGCTATATAATTAGGATTAGAGGCGTGACGTACCATCAATAATAAGTTACTGTAGAGTAGTCTATAATTGTCATGGATTACGGCAATCAATTGGTTTCTGGCAGCCACTCCATGGACCCCCCTCGCTTCGCAGACCACTATAGGTAATAATATCAAAGAGTTCTACCATTTTTAATTATTTCAATTATTATACCGATATTATTGTAGATAGAGTATTAAATAAACTAGGATAGATAATAAAATATGAGTAATATATAGAACTAACTCCCACGATAAAGAAACTTGATACAGTCTCTGTTAAGGATAAATTAAAACAAATTAATTCATTTTTCGGTTTATTTTTATAAGTTAAATCGAAAAAGAAACATCCTTAATTTGGTTTTGTATGATATTTCAAGTTTTTCATTCAATAAAACATTCTGAGCATTATATAAGTTCTTGATTAATTTGTTCAACGATTTTAAGATGAGCCAGGTCCAGTCAGTACTTCACTGCCTAAAAAAGAGTTTTAAGACGTAGTAACTTGTGCCGATACTATTTTTACACGGAATATAAACATAAAAAGGAAAAAAAATAATGAGTCCAATTCCTTGCAGTACAACTATACACATATATTTATTTTTTGGGGGTTAAAACCTATTGAAGTCTAAATACAGCCACTCCTAATGATTGAGAAAATGAGGATTCTCGGATTTCCTCCGGACCGCCAAAAAATAAATATTGACTTACTTAGTTGGGAATTGAACCCACAGTGTTCTGAATCTGACACAAAGAGATCCCTCCCCAAAATGATCGCCACACCTTTCCAAAGGATATCTTTGCAAATTCCCTAGGTTCTTACAAACTTGAGGATACCGTACTTGTCGAGTATTAACTTACTTCTTGGCCCTAAATTACTAGAGTGATCTTTTAGTGAAAGATTCAGTTTTGGAATTATTCCAGCCACAAATTTCTGCAATAGAAAACAATTGTATTTAGGTATACTATACTTTTATCAAAAACCAAAAAAATTTGAAAACCAACAGATATTCAGAAGTAATTTTTTTCACAAGGTGAGGCTATGATTGATCAACTGATTTCGGAAGCTGTTTCATTATTTTGTTTATCAAATAATGTGAAAATTCAAAGATATCAAAAGCTGTACAATAAACGCGAGATTTCAAAGTGGTTTCTTGTTAAACAGATTGCAAATTGCCCAAAAGTCTTATTAAGAATGTCAAAGACTGATCATAAAATAAAGTTTTATATCCTGATAAATCTCTCTTGTTCTGAGATCCGTTTTCCATTATAACATTATATCTAATTTATTACCATTATATGCTCAGTTTTATATCCTAATATACAATCCAAATATTTATAAAAACAAGAAAGTCTTTCAGTCTGGCTATTTAATTGCTAAAAAAAAAATAGCATCTCAGCTATTTTTATTTTATTAATTTTTCGATTAGTTAAAAACCTTTTTATGATCTGAAATAGTTCTAAATATTTGAAGTTTCATCTAGGATAATAATAGAAGAAGGGCAGTAATTCCTACTGATTTCTAATTCCTTTCATAATCTGACTCATGCTAGCAATGAAAATAGTAAAGAATCAGTCTGTAATCCTTAACTAATCCTCTAATGAGCATATGCTAAGAGCTAATCTTATAAGATTTTCTGAAACCCGTGGCTGTAAAATAGTTTTTTAGTCTTTTGTGATTTTTTAGGGAAAGAATAAACAAAAATTATGTTTGCAGGCCTCTACTTGGTTGGCTTCGAACCTGTGGCCTCTCTACACCCTGGGGCGAGAAACCTTCTTTCGCCTTGGGGGTCATCATAACTTGCTACAACACCCTTCTTGTGATTATGGTCTGCTACACGCTTTTATTGTATTTCTACTCCATTTTGAAGAATTCCATTCCTTTTGATGTAATGGATTTAATGTTATTTTGTATTTCATTATTTTTTCATATTTAATATTCTATTTTTTTTTCTCCCGTTAAGGAACTATGCCTCCTGGGAGTCGGATTCGGCCTGTATGGGTGCAACGTGGCCGTCACATTGTACTTGTTTCTCTTCCAAGGGAAATTGAAGGTAATCATCAACAAAATAGACTCCATTGCAGCTACCATCCAACAGAACGAGATTGGGGGTTCAGAATTCTTGCAGGAAATGTACAAGAAACATGCCAAATTGATGGTGGTCCTTGCTAACAACTCCATCTATTTCGGCTACCTGACACCTATGATCTTCTGTTTATCAGTTCCTACAATGGACTGGTACGCTGGTAACTATCGGGCCAACCTGCCGATACAGATCGACGCCCCATACGACTACCACATTCCACTGGTTTACGAATTGATGGTACTGTTACTGTCTTGTTGCCTTGCCGTATCTACGACGAAAAAAGCAGCCACGGACTGCCTCTTCATGTCACTCTTCAACATCCAGATTACATTCCTCAAGTACCTCAGTATAACAAAGAGTTACATTCAAGATGACTTCAACAGTACCAACAAGACGTTCAGCAAAAGAAAACTTATTATCTGGATAAGACTTCACCAACAAGTAAACTTGTAAGCATTTCTTTTTCCTTTTCACTTTATTCGTTGTATCAAAAACCCAAAACTAAAATTACAAACAAGCTTTCTCTAGTAACTATGAAACTATTCTTCTTATTTTTTAAATGTTTTAAAACGAGAATATTTAATGTTTAAACATTCTTTTTCTTAGTAAAGTATGGGTCAATCTATACTAAGTGGTCCAAAATAAATTTAGGTACTCTTCTAGCTAATTTTTGCATCTTTCTAGAGGTAAAAACTGCTATATATATTTTTTTTCTCAGACTGTTTACATATGACAGCCATTTTTCATCAGTCATGTGTGTCAATTTCACTGAATACAAGTGTTTCCTATTTTGCCAGTAAAATCTATATGGCTTAAAAAACTGAAATAAATACCATTTTGAAGGGAATAAATACCATTTGAACTCAAAAAACTTAGAACATTTCATTTTTTCTAGCTGCTACAATGATAGAAAATGATCTGAAATTCGAAAAAAATCCTTTATTAAACAATTCTTTCTATGATGAGTAATACAATAAACAAATTACCACTTATTGTAGTAAGCAGATACCTATTAGTAAGTTGACAAGAATAAAAATTATTCCTACAAAATTTATCCCTATTTTTTATGCCGTCAAGAAATGTTTCAATTTTTTCAAACTAGGAGCTTTAATATTTCCGTAATAGGCGTGGAGTTAGAAAACTTGAATGTACAAAAATTATTAAAAAATCAAAAATTAGAGAAAGTTTTGAGGGCAATATAAACCTACCTAGTTTATTTGATTTCTTCTTACTTGTTTAAAGTTTGTTTGTAAACTATTCAAAAATGGAGAAATCAGTTTTCTTAATCTATATGATATGATTAAGTCTATTTGTATAATATTAATTCAAAAATTATTTGCATGATATATAAATATATAATATATATTATTAAACACCCAAACACAAACATTTT
>NW_027106015.1:4946-5837 GCF_000696795.3 Halyomorpha halys | reverse complement strand
TTGTCGAGTAAGTGTTGTAGCAATCGGAATCTACGAGCAGTTTCTTGTCGTTTCAGTCTTGTGTGTGGATTCCAAGTAAGTCTCTTGTCAAGATGCGAATAATTTTAAAACTTCATACATAATATGGAAAACTATAAACCTTATATATCGAACATTACAGTCCCACATTCGAAAAGTAATATTGTACAAGCCAAAATAGAAACAATCAAGATCTTACAAATATCAGCTAAGAAGCATTAAATTGAAGGCAATTAATGTCGAATTTATTTGTTTAGTGATTGGTACTTTAGTTTTTTAACATAAATTTAAGATATCCAGTTAATGAGGTGTACTTATGTTTCCATGCATTTATATTTAAAAAAAAAACGCGGAGCACAAAAATATTCCGTAGATATAGCAATCCAACGAAAAATATTGGTAAGGCTTGGAAATTAAGCATTCCCATTTCTGCTCAGTTCATACGTCATTAATACGAGGGAGAGAACACATTTTTCTTTAACTAATAGTTTATCGAAACTTGATTAAAAATGTTTTTAAAAAATATGTATCCATGACTCAGATAAATCCCCATGCATTTAATTAATAAACAAATTCTGAGCACATGCCTATTCAAAGAGCCATATATTTGGGTTTCCCCCAGTCTCGTCAGTGTTTATTTAATGCTGCAAAAATAGATCAGAGTTTATCAGAGCTCTTAGCAACATCATTTTTCTTTCACTCGATAAGATACTTGTAGATAAATAAGACTTATACTTTTTCTTTTTCAATTTCTCTAATCGTTTTAACAAAAAACTATTACTTCACTTGAATTAAAGTAAATTATCAAAATAAGAAGTATAACAAATACAGCTTCCTCCTATTTCTCTTTTCTTTTTTATCTCCTTAGAGATA
>NW_027106015.1:0-1381 GCF_000696795.3 Halyomorpha halys | reverse complement strand
GTTTTTATGATATTTACATATGAATATGAATTTGGCAAATGAAAATTTGTCCGAACAATTATAAATCAATTTATTTTAGCAAATTTCATGTACATTATTTCTCCTACGAAGATAAACATCATAAACTACTTTATAGCTCATTAAACTAGCTTTAATTTGAGTGCTAATAGACATCTGCAAGTCAAATGGTTTTTGAGATATGGATTTTTCAAAATAAATTCACTACTGATCTTTCAGTACGTCCCATACAACATTTTTGTGAAATGTTGCTTTTTAAAAAGCTATATCTCGACAACTATTTAACGTAAATTAGAGCTCATATTTTTGCAAATTTGCTCTTCTTTAAATGACGTTCTCTTAGGTTTTCTTGTGTTATTCCTACCTTTTAAGATATAGAGCTCCGAATGAAAAATTAGTTTTTTTCATCGCTTTGAAACAGCCGCAATTTTTTATTCCCCCTACTTATACTTGGCAGACTTATCAATTTTGACTATTAATTATACATAGTTTTCATTAAAGTAATCAAAAATTGGGGTGAGATAACTGCCTTTTTTCTCCTCTTGGGCTCTTGTACGATACGTTCAATAGTTCTTAAGACGGTACCAAGAAGGGGTGACAGCAGCGTGGTAATGCGCCTGTCTGCATGGACTGAGAGTTCGAATCCCGGGCCCTATCCGGGTTGTTTTCAAGGTTATAACTATACAATACTCACCAACAACCTCCCCCGGGCATTTGTAAGGCCCGTCAGCCAATGGGTGGAACAAACAAAAATAGGCGTGGGAGTGATGGACCTAACCTATGAAAATCACGTGAAGAAACACGCGATGTATTCTCTAAATACATCGCGCGCGAGGCCTTGGGCCTTCACAGTCCGTCGCGCCAATAAGCAAACAAGCACCAACAGATCTCAAGATACAGTTTTCAAAAAGATTTTTTTTTTTTTCAATTGATATTTTGTGAATATGTATTGGCAAATATCATATGAAGTACTATTTCTCAGAAAGAAGTACAAATGTCTGTTATCTCTCAATTGACGAGTCGTTGGAGGAATAGGAGTAACAGTTTAAATGACATTCGCCAAATTAAATTCACAAAGTATTAATTTTTATTATTTGGGAAAAAAAAATTTCTTTTTTGAAAATTGTAACATGAGAACTATTGATAGTAAACAGCTCTATTAAGTAACTTTTAAATTTTTCTGGAATAAAATAAAATTTAGGTACGCGTGCATCTCGAATACTTCAGTTTAACTTTTATAGTCTGGTAAAAAATGAACAATTTTCTAAATAAATACAAAGTGAAATTTTTTTTATAACTATAATTAAATAAAATAATTAAATAACTATAATTTTTAAAAAATTTGTTCTAACGTTTTAAAACA
>NW_027106014.1:0-4228 GCF_000696795.3 Halyomorpha halys | reverse complement strand
TCCGGCTGAGCAGTCGGTATAGTTGGCTGAATCGTCTGTTGAGTTCTTGTCTTTTGAGTATAGTATGTTGGTTCCAGGTGAGTCTTTTGTCCAAAATGAATCCGATGTATCGCACTGTGTCGAATCTGGGAAGAGGTATATTGTTAAGAGTAACAGGTGGGCAGAAGCTTCGGCGGAGAGTGAAGGTCACACGGGTGCATTTCGATTCATTGACTTTTATCCGCCATTGGTTGCACCATTGCTCAATCCGGGTGAGGTGTGTTTGGAGATTGGATGAAGCTGTTACAGGATCGGGGTGGGAGGAGAGGATAGCTGTATCATCAGCAAATTTTCTTGTTTTGAGGTCCTTAGTTCGTATTTTCAGTTTGGCCACTTAACCCTGAAACACCCTGTTGATTCGATTTTTTACATTTTTTGATTATCTTCAAATATCTAAATCGATTTTGACGAAACTCGGAAGAACGATTAATCAATGAGCAATTAAGTACTGTTTAATACCACATAGTGCTTAACCGCATTGAAATAGTCTAACAGTGTTTAAATGCTGAATTAAAAAAAAAAAAAATCTCCTTCTTCAGTACATTTAATTTCGCTTATTAAAAAAAAAAATTACCAGTTCTCATTGTTAGCAATAATAAACATTGAATAAATATAAAATATCCCTGAATTTTATCAATAACTATTTATTCGATTCGAACGGAAAAAACCTAAACGAAGCCCAGGAAAATCCGTTGGACATTAAAATTCTATTAAACCAAGATATTAATTGAGAATTAGAAAATGCAAGTAAATTAATGTAAAGAATATTTCCACATTTTAATAAAAAAACAAAATTATTCCACATAAATTAATTGACTCTCTTTAAATCAGTACTAAGATCTAATATAACTTATCCGTATCACTAGTTCAACCAACTGCCTCAGAATTGTTAAACAATTTATATTACACAAGAATAACTAAGCATATTACAAAACAATAAATTCATAATCAAATAAAGACTCCACACATTAATACGTATACAAATTAACTCTTAATTGCTATCAATCTTGCCCTAACTTTTTGAACCCTTTAATAACTTAAATAGGATATTATGCATAAATAGTAACCTATAGAAGAAAACATAAGCGAAATAAACCTATATTGCTGTATAAATCATCAATGACCATCTGTATTTTATTTCAAAACTGTTTTAGGTTTTTTTTTTTTTTTCTATTCAGTTTATGTTTTACTATAATGTTAAACATAACTGATATTTCATTAGTAATAAAGGAAAATTAAATTTATAAGGGTTTATCCCAAAGCAATGTAATGTTGATTGTACATATCAATATTCATGAAATAAATCTTTCATTACAAAAAAAAAAAAAAATAAGCAACCTGATAAGTGTAAAGAGAGATAAACTTCAGTAAGGCCATCTCAGAAGAAATTAAGAGCTAACAACAAATTGTATTAAAATAATTTATAGTAAAAATGAAATAAAATACAGTAAATAGTTGTTTTTCATTATTTTAGATTTAGAATAATCGATGCATTAAGTCATGCCATTGTTTGCCCTAAGATCAACAGTACATTTCAATACTAATGTTAATTTTTTTTTCAGTCATGAAAACCGATGATAAAACGTGATAGTGATTCATAAAACCACTGGTTTATTGATCTTGACTATAAACCATTAAATTAGTACTTAAATAAAACAAATGAGATACCTCAATATAGCTGGTACGAAGACTGAAGCCCGAACTAAAGCAAGACATTCGATTATGAATTTTGTATTTATTTATTATTATTAATTATATTATATTTTCCCTAAACTATTTTTTTAGTATATAAGTCGGTTATTTATTTAATCAATTCTATAAATGTCATTTTTTTTTTTTTGTTAATTTTTTTTTCCTTTTACTCTTGAGTCGTATATTTATTATTATTTTTTAAACATAATATTTGGATAATTATTTTTTTTACTGATTTATTTTTATTAATTAAAACCATTTAATAATTATAACATAGTAAATCCTCTGGGCACTTTTCACGTTACAAATTGTCATAAGATGTCAATAAAAATGTTATTGAGTTTATTAGTTTTTTTTATAGACATAGTGCATGAGCAACCAATTAATTGTTTACCAACTTTGTTAACTATCTCCTTCCTGTTTGTTTTATCTCTCTTTATATTTCATTTTTTTTTTTTTTTTGTAAAAGTTGTGTTTATAATTCATTAGTTTGTATATTGGCATATTTTACTTTGTAATTATTTATATATTAGCTAAGGTTTATTTAGTTATTAATTAAGTTTATTTTTAATTCATAATTCTGCTACTACGGGTTAATTATTTGTTTTTAACTTTGTATATCTTACTTTGAAATTGAACATATACATCTTGGTAAAGGTAAATTGCATTACACGTGGTTTGCCGTATAACCAGAATACACTGATCCAGATTTAGGCATCGTTTATATGATATTGTGCTTTAACATTTTATTTATTTCTACATGTTTTGATATTACCTCTATCAACAATAACAACCTAAAATTAGTTTGATTATTGTAACAAAAATCTGGTGCGGTGCAGGCATAAAAATATTGTACATATAACCCCAATTTTAATTGAAATTAATCCTTTCTCGTTTCAAACCAGCAATTTATTTATTTTTCACGATGAAAATACTCCCCCTTATTATATTTCTATGTATTGTTAAATGTAAATTATTAATATGACTTTCGATAATATAAATTTTTTTTATCATCAGTTCAAAAATTTAAATACAATTGTGCCTAAAATCTCTGCCTTTCCAACAATTTATTATACTTCAATCACATTACTGGAAACAATATTTCTTCCTATTGGCGAAGGGAGCAATATTTGCCTGAACCGATAGAGGTCAACGCACAGAGATTACGAAGGAGGAGAATCGAAGGACGAACAGATCCGCGAGTGAAGCCACGGAATTGTCCGAGACCTCAGGGGATAGAAATTGATGTGGGTGACCATGAGCGAGAGGATGGTCAGCAAGTTAAGAGGAGGACTTCGAGACGAACAGAAAAAGCAGCTATAACACGAGGAGAGTTCTGAGGACCGTACCTACAGAGGTGCTACCGCACATTGGAGAACAACCATATAAGAGGAGAGCACGGCAGTTTGCTTATAATAGAGATAGCAGGAGTGAGATGTTTGTTAGACACTGGTAGTTCCAATACTATCATGTGTCGAGAAGCTTCGGAGAAGTTGTGAGGTGGAAAGAGAACACACCGGATTCAGGTATGTCAATGTAGATTAATCACGCTGGGTGGCCCTTGTGAGGAAGAGGGTGGAGGTAGAAATAGGTTTGAACCATTGGGAATTTAGTAAGGGCATCTTGAAAGTGTATATCGTAAAGACCATGCCGAGGGAATATAAAGTAATTGTGGGGTGTGATCTGCTAGGAAAGGTGGGTGCTTGGACTAAGAATAACAAGGGGAAATGAAAGATTTAGATAGGTGGTAAAACCTAAAAATGTCGTCAACAATAGAGGAACGAGGGTGCACGGATTGGGGCAATCAATCAAGCTGAGGACTGGAGACAGCGACTCAAGAGGGAATACCAGAGTATTTTTTTTAAAAAAAGGGGATATCCTCAGGACGACCGGGAAGACTGTCCATGACATCCGACTGAAGCAGGACAGGGTGACATACGTAAAGGAGAGGAGATGCCCACAGGCAATACATCACCACACCCGGAAGGAACTCGTAAGTAATTCGTAAGGGCATCTTGAAAGTGTATATCGTAAAGACCATGCCAAGGGAATATAAAGTAATTGTGGGGTGTGACCTGATAGAAAAGGTGGGTGCTTGGATTAAAAATAATATGGGAAAATGGAAGATTAAGATAGGAGATAAAAACTACAAATGTCGTCAACAATGGAGGAGCGAGGGTGCACGGATTGAGGCAATTAATCAAGCTGAGGACTGGATACAGCGATTAAAGAGGGAATACCTGGGTATTTTTTTTAAAGAAGGGGATATCCTCAAGACGACCGGAAAGACTGTCCATGACATCCCACTGAAGCAGGACAGGGCGACAAACGTAAAGGAGAGGAGATATCCATAAGCGATACATTACCACACCCGGAAGGAACTCGTAAGTAATTCGTAAGGACATCTTGAAAGTGTATATCGTAAAGACCATGCCAAGGGAATATAAAGTAATTGTGGGGTGTGACCTGATAGAAAAGGTGGGTGCTTGGATTAAAA
>NW_027106013.1:0-4522 GCF_000696795.3 Halyomorpha halys | reverse complement strand
GGGTTAGGATGGTTAAGGAGTTTGGAATAAAAAGACGCATATCTGGTTTGGGTCAAATCTGCAACGAATGGGATGTTAAGGTCTTTATGAATGAGGTTATTTGTGACGTAATAAGGAGCATCAAGGATTTTACGTAGGATTTTGGATTGTAACGATTGGATACAGGAAGAATTTGATGGTTTGGTGGAGCCCCAGAGCTCAATTCCATATGTCCAAATTGGTCTGATTATTGTAGTGTACACTAATTTTTTTTAGCGAATGGGAAGTTTAGAGCGTTTGTCAAGTAAGTGTAGTAGCAATCGGAATCTACGTGCAGTTTCTTGTCGTTTCAGTCTTGTGTGTGGATTCCAAGTAAGTCTCTTCGTCAAGATGGAGTCCTAAGTATCGAATCTGTTCAACCGGCGTTATAATTAAAAGTAAACAAGTACAAGGAATATTGTTTTAGTGATATGGTGGGGAGGACTATTAGTGATACTATTAGAGTTGAAAAATTGTACAAGTCAGGAAAATTGAACCAAGTATAACCTGCCAGTTGAAAGGGGAGAAGCAGAAGCAGACTGAGATCAGGAGGGCTTGACTACTATAGAGGCCACGTGCAGGAGGAGGACGCACCCAGACGGATATGGGTCAAGAGGGCTGGACCAAACCTCAAACCATGTTCTTGTAGTTAAAAAATCAAAATAGTAAGCCTTTTTTTAACCAGAAAAAGTTAAATTGTTGAAAAAAAAAATTATAATGATATATATTTTTTTTATATCTTTATTAAAATTTATAACTATACATAATGATACATCCAATAAATTTGATGTAATTCTATACTGGAGGGATACAGCCGTCAAGTACAAGTACTCAAATTATCAAGTACTTTTAATGAGAGAAGATTTTTTTTTTTAAAAAGTTGTTATTTAAGTTCTGTCAATCTATTTAAATAAAGGAAATACCTTATTGATGTTAAAAACCTCTTAATTTATCATCGATTTACTAAATCTAATCAAAATCGATGTTGCAATTTTGAAGAAAATAAAAAAAAAAAAAAAAATTAACTTTGAAAAGTGGAACGTGGAAAAAGTTGCTGTCACATCCCAAGCATATGCCTTGGTTAAATATAGTACTTCTAAATATTCTTTTTTTTTTTTTTTAATTTTTTTTTATTGCTATTTACAACTGTACACTATAATACATTTAGTAAATCTGATCTCGTTTAAATTAGAGTGTTACAGGCGTCTAGAGAAACTACCCATTGGTAGTACTTTAATAACGATTTTGCTTTAGAAGGTCTCGTGGCCATCTTCTTTTAAGGCGCCTCGGAAGGTTGTCAAGAATGAAAAAGGAAGCAAGGTTAGAAACTAGTAGGTTTGCGTGGTTTGGAAGGTTTTAATGGAAGGATATCTGGTTCGGGCTAGATCGGTTAAATTAAGGTATTTGTGTATGATTCCATTTGTAGCAGAGTAAGGTTCATTGAGGATTTTACAAACGATTTTGGATTGTACGGATTGGATACAAGAGGAATTCGAAGGTTCAGTAGAGTCCCAAAGCTCAACTCCATATTTCCAGATTCGACTGTATTAGTCATGTATGTAAGTCTTTTGTAATGGATTGGATGTTTAGACGGTTCATATATTAAGTGTTGTAACAGTCGGGATCGACGTGCAATTTCCTGTCTTTTCAGTCATGTATGAGGGTTCCAGGTTAGTCGTTTACTCAGTTGCTGCCCAAGGTAGCGAATCTGTTACGACATACTAAACTACATTGTTGAATCTTCCAAGGTTGATGCCTTAGAATAGGAGTTGAATTCGTCTTTGTGGATGTCAGACACATACGTTTAAAGCTGGTTATAGTATTAAAATAAGGCGATTGTGAAATAAAAATGTTTTGGAAATAATTTACACTAACGATTACAATATATTTTTTTAAAATTTTAAATAAGCATCCTAACCGAGTATATTTTATACCCTAACCGTTTTTACATATATGATTTATTTAAATACGTTTCGGATGTTGCGTTATGAATGATCTGTTTCGTAAATGCTAAAACCCGAAAATCTTACCGTGGCCGATTGAACCTGAACTAAATTCCTTTCAGGACTGAAGGTGAGCAGCTGATCGGTCGTAACAACTCGAGGCAGGAAACTGACTTCAGCCTGTCATATTGATCTTTAGAGCTTCCTCTGTTACTGAGTGGACCATTGCGACACCTTGTCAACCAGTTTGCCATTACTTGCGATTTTTGAAGGATATTACATGCATGGAGGATTTAGGAGGAGAATAGGAGATATTGAATGGGTTATATAAATTTCAAATTTTTACCCGACCACGGAGTACTATGATCATGAAAGCAAAGAAAGAAGGGGGAATTCTGGGAAAGAAGAAAGGGGGATTGAATGAGGGGAGGAGAAGAAGGAGACGGAAGAGGATAATAATGAACACGCTACTGATGAAGAACTGTTGATTACATTGATCGAATAGAGTTTTTGAAGGACACTTATAAAGATAAAATCTATATAGTAGTCTAAGTTATGCATAGTATATAATAGAAGTATGTATATCTCATTCATTAAAATAAAGTATATCAGTAAAGCAAATGTGGTTAAATAAATGAATGCATAAATAAAGTATATTAATAAAGCATACTGGGCCGCCCATAGCTCAGTGGTTAAGACACAGTCTTACCAATTTGATGTTTATTGGCGGTGCCGGTTCGAATCCGGCCTGGGACTTTTTTCATTGCGTGACGGTCCCACAAAACGATGAACTTTGACCCCCAACCATGGTTAGGCAGTATAGGACTCCAATGGGAGTCTTGGCCGAAAAAAAAAAAAAAGCATTTGTGGTCAAATAAATGTATATATAAATAAATCATATATATGATCAAATAAATGAATATATAAATTAAGTATACCAATAAATTATATGAGGTCAAATAAATTAATATATAATAATAGTAACAATAATGTGAACCGCTATAACCCATGAAGGGTCAAGGGTCAAGAGTTCAGTACTTTGTAAGGAAATATTGTTTTTAGAACAACGGTTGGAAAAACGCCAGTTTTTTTCCAATTGAGGGTGTTTGTATAAATAATGTAGTTTATATATGTGTATGAAGTGTGCCTTCAACCTAATGCCAGGCACTCCTTCTCTTTTGAATCGCTGGTTTGATTTTAGTGGACTGTATAAGATAGTGATAAATAAAATGTAATTAATTAAACGAAACATCTATTGTATAAACTGCAGTTGAATTAAGGGATGGCAGAAACAACAGGTGTGTTAGTTAATTTTGAATAATGGGTCTATGATTGAATGACGCTGATGATAATTGTTGAATTGTATTGATAGGTGGACTCCATGGATTGGTTCTCCGATCTTCCTTTCTTGATTTCTTTCCTTCTCCTCTCCTGTTCCGGGTGGCACTTCAAGTTGTCTCTGCTCACTCATTTTTCTAGTAGACTCTGGCAGATGAGAAATAAATGGCCGCATCTGGCCAAAGCTCGCTAGCGAGTGTCAGTGAGAGTGCTTTTGTTTTCTCGGCAGCATGGTATTACGATTATCCATATGATTTTGATTGTTTCACGTCTTCCGTTTGAACTAAACGATATAAATAAGGTACATCAATAAATTACATGTGGTCATATAAATGAATGAATAAATAAAGTAGGTGAGGTCACTTCTTAACTTTTTGCCAATTCACGGATAAGTTGAGAAACATCACCAGTGTCAAATGGTTTTTTAATTAGATTTTTCATGAAAATCTTTTATTGAAAAAACTTCTTTCCATTTGAAATTCTAATGCTGCGTGCGCTGGACATGGACTAGAATCGATCACGTGGTTGTTCAGTAGTTAAGACTTAAGATGTTTTATTTCAAAATTTTCAAAACTCCGGAAAAGATGGGTGTCTAGCGAATCTTGAATAACCTGTATTTTAAACTTTCTTGAAATCATAGCGACATGCTGTGCTGACCATTGATGACTACACGAAATAAAAAATTCTTACTAGTGTTACAAACTTAACGGCCTTTATCCTTGGACGAAATGGAAAAAAGAGAAAGCAAATTAAAGTAAATCAAAAGTACAGTATTTCCACGGAAGGCATTAATCCAAAACTGCAGATGACACGAAGTAATACTGAGTAAACTATGAAATGAACACACTCGACTAACCCAAGAATACTTTCTGTCAGGATCATCTAGAGCAATAGTTCTCAAATTTTTTGTCGTATCGTCACGAAGAATATTACTTATCGTCCCCTGGAAATCTTTTTTTTTTTAATTTTAATAGCAATTAATAGAAAATATATATGTATTAATGTTTTGTAAAATATAGCAAAGAAAGGTGTAAATTAGAAACATTGAACTTTGAAATTATGAAACTATTTATTGAACTCAGAATAGAATGTAATACAAAAACATTAAAAAAATTCGAGCCTGTTGTACAGATTCGATACTTAGGACTCCATCTTGACAAGAGACTTACTTGGAATCCACACACAAGACTGAAACGACAAGAAACTGCTCGTAGATTCCGATT
>NW_027106012.1:5567-6053 GCF_000696795.3 Halyomorpha halys | reverse complement strand
TTGTACTATAGTGGCGATAAATAGCTTTCTCAATCATCACTCTTGTACTATAGTGGCGATAGATATCTCAATCATCACTATTGTACTATAGTAGTGATAGCTTTCTCAATCTTTCCAGTCCTGCACTGACTCCCTTCTTTTCTATTGGAATCCTATGCCTTGGAACATCACTGGATATCACCATTTGGTTTATTTACTTCCAGATCTATTTCATTTCATACAGTTATTAATCTAGGTTTTATACATGGGCTTTGTTATTCAATCTCTATAGATTTTTTGAATGTGACCATCCATACAAAAGAGGCTATATATGTTGGTAATAGAATTCAGAAGATTCATTAATGACTAACCATTACTAATTATCATGTTGTTGAGTCTATATGTATATATAATATTTAAAAATTATTAAAATTAAAATTTATAAGCAGTGCTGTTATCTAAAAAAAAATCATCAATGAATTTTCAATAAATTAAAAACTAAAAGTT
>NW_027106012.1:0-5517 GCF_000696795.3 Halyomorpha halys | reverse complement strand
TATACTTTGATTGCAACTAAAATTTAAGGCATACAATAGGTATATATAGGCTGAGGTGCATCAAGCAATCCAAATATAATATATAAATATTGTAGTATCCTCTTTTTTTGACAAATAGTTGTTTTTTTGTATAGATGGTTTTAGTTATGTTTTATTTTATGTATCAACCTTCGATATTGTTCATTTGTTTTGTTGAACTGAAAAGGAAGCTAGCCAATTTTGTTCAGTCCAATATAGAGTAAAAAACAAAACATGCTGAAAGAGTCAAGATAACGATGCCATTCTGAAAATCACTTCCATGTTAAGTAGACTCAAATATTTTCTAAGTAGTAAGGAAAAATCTACATAAAGACAATCATGGACAGTAATTCAAAACCGTTGTGCTACAATCGATGTTTACATCAAATATCAAGGCATGAGAATGAACAAAGGGAATGAGAAAGACTTGTTTGAGAGGATGCTGGGAGAGAGGATGTCTTCTGGAAGCAGATGGTATTGAACATCCTTTGTCTACTGTCAGAGGTAGCATCTTGAAAAAGATCTTGAAAAAAAAATCTTGAAAAAGATGCCCCCCTTCCCTGATCCCACAGACCCAAAGGTTTTCCTTCTAGTTTCACAATTCCATTAGCAGTAATTAAGAATAAAAACAAGCAATAACAATTTAATTTATTTATATATTTGTTTTGAAAGTGAATGTTCGTTCATGAAGAAATAAATATTTAATCTTCTTTATTGATCTGGAATTATGTTAATTTTCAAGCAGGATTGTGTTCATTAATTTAACATGTTCTAGAATACACCCTGCTCAGCATTACGTTATCGATATATTTGTCACACCTTTTCTTTAGTAAAAAAAATTTCATTTTTTTTTCATCTTATACATTTTTTTTAGGTTTACAAGCAGAGACGATGTAAAAGCATATGCTATTTATGGTGTGGCTGTAACTGAAGTTGAAATAGATGTTCTTACTGGACAGTACCATGTAAGTTGGAATTAAAAGTATGTTTTACTACTGAAGAGAAATGAAGAGAAAAATGTAGAATTTGTGTATGCAAAAACAAATACTTTATTTTTTTTTTATTTATTGATATTTACAACTGTATTTACCTAAAAATAAATCTAGTAAATTTGATATATGATAATAATGGTTTGATACAAGCATGTAGAGAAACTACTCATTGGTAGCACTCTATTAAATTTTCTACATTAGGAGGTCTCGATGCCATCTTCTTTTCAGGCACCTCGGAGTATTGTCAGGAATGTAAGAGGAAGCAAGGTTAAAAACTAGTAGGTTTGGATGGTTAGGGAATTTATAATGGAGAGAGAATGATATCTGGTTTGGGCCAGATTGGTTACATATGGAACATTAAGGTCTTTATGGATGATTTTATTTGTGACAAAGTAAGTAGCATTGAGGATTTTACTAAGTATTTTGGATTGCATATGAGAGGAATTCAAAGGTTTAGTGGAGCCCCAAAGCTTAACTCCGAATGTCCAGATTGGCCTTATATAATCATATAGATCAGTCTTTTGTAATGAACTGGAAGTTTAGACCATTTGCTTAGTGAGTGCTGTAATAGTCGCAATCAACATGCAGTTTTCTGTCTTCTCAGTCTTATGTGAGGATTCCAAGCTAGTCGTTTATCCAGATGTAGTCCAAAATAGCAGATCTGTTCGATACAGGTAAGAGCAACATTATTAAAGGATACTGTGGGCAGTCTGTAGGTTTATGACAAAGGGTAAAGGTGATTTGTTGAAATTTATTTTATTCCTCCTATCTTGACATCATGGCTGTGATGTGGGATTGGAGAGTTTGGGATGCAATTAAAGAGCTATTATTAACTGTGAGCACATATGTGTCATCGGTATATGTGGTGAGGATAGTGTTAGAATCGGTTGGTATGTCAGCTGTATAGAATATGTAGAGAATGAGACAGAGGATACTACCTTGAGGAACATCAGTGGACTGAGAAAGAAAAATACATAATTATTTTTCTCATTTCGATAAAAAATATCTTTTAACAGCTTCTTTTGCGTACAATGTGGAAGTAGTTTCAAAGTAGTGTTTAATGCTATTTTGAGGTAATAACTTTTCTAGAAACATATCAAATTTTCAAAATATTTCATTGATTTTGAAAGCAATTAATTATCTTGGTGATTACTTCTAGATTAATTTAGAGTGAAATTATACTTAAAAGAAGTTTTTTATTTTTATGATTAAAATTCTTACATCCAATAATATTAAATAAATATGGGTAGATTAAAGGAAAAATAATTGCTTTTTAATAATAAAAAAAAAATGTACAAATGATTAAGTATACTAGCCTTACACATCTTCGTCTCAGATTTTAATTCAACATGCCAAAAAATCGTTATATCACAAACATAACTCAAAACAACATTTCTGGTTTCAAGGCAATATAAAATTTGTAATTCAATAAACCCTGGTTCTGTTTGAAGCTCTGTATCTGGTCTTCAGTTTAATTGTTCAAAGTTCTTATACTTTTTAAATAGTACAAGAATTATTTTTAAAAGTTTGTGTAAAAAAAATTGATTCCAGAATAAAAATTTTATAAGTTTCTTGCAGATAACTTTATTTCATTACCACTTAGAAAGACCCATTTAATAAATATTTTGGTTTAAGAACCTTTGTTAGTGCTCTTAATTTTGCATTCAATAAGTGCAAAGAAACCTGAAAGGTTTTTTGTTTTTAAAGAAAAACCTACAATGTTTGGTGTAAGAGTACCTCTATGGCTAGTTTATTTTATAGTTTAAACATTTCTTAAATTTATTTCATCAAAAAGCAATCACTTTCTGAAATTTATGTTTTCCCTTTAATGTAATGTAAAAAACAGAATTGAAGTCTGAAAATTGTACCGAAGTCAAAATCCACGATTTTAGAGTGTTTTATTTTTCCGCTCAGCTCCCATTGGAAAAAATGGTTAGATATTTATATTGATTTTATTTCAGTGTGGATTTCTTTTGAAACCATTACAGTTTATGTAGTAACTGTAGTTAATTCTTAAATAATCTTTTAGACTTTTCTCAATTAATACTTTATTCTAGACCAGAAGAGTAGATATATTAGAAGATGCTGGAATATCAATCAGTCCTGAAATAGACATAGGGCAGGTGGAAGGTGCTTTCGTCATGGGTCTTGGCTACTTCACCTGCGAGGAAACAGTTTACAAAAAAGAGACTGGCCAGCTCCTCACTAACAGGACTTGGGTAATAATTCATTTGATTTTACAATTTTATGTATATCTATTGCAATTATCTTAACAATATTATGTATATCTATTGCAATTATCTTAACAATATTATGTATATCTATTGCAATTATCTTAACAATATTATGTGTATCTATTCCAATTATCTTAACAATATTATGTATATCAATTGCTATTATCTTAACAATATTATGTGTATCTATTGCAATTATCATAACAATATTATGTATATCTATTGCTATTATCTTAACAATATTATGTGCATCTATTGCAAATATCTTTACAATAAACCTTTATAAACAAATTTTAACCTTAAAAAGAAAGTTTGTATTATAAATTAATAATTCTATTACCTTAACTAATGCAATCAATTTTATTTATTTATTTTTTGTTACCAGAATTACAAACCACCAGGTGCAAAAGATATACCAATTGATTTTAGAATAACCTTACGGAAAAATGCTCCTAATCCAACTGGAGTTCTACGTTCTAAAGGTATGAATAATTTTTGTATTCTCTGAATGCGTTATTATAACTTCTGCTATTATACTATTAAGATATTGGTTAATTTTTTTATTTGTTTTATGAAGTTTTACTATTTCTAAATAAATAGACAATGTCAAAATCATGTAATCTTACTGGGACGAATTGAGATTCATTAATTTTTAACTCTTTATCTACACAAATTATTGGTCAATCCATTAAGAAAGCCTGATTTAAAAAAAATAAAAAAATAAAAAAATTAGAGCATAACTTAGGGTTGAGATTTTAACCAAGACCCTCTCCTGCTTAGAAAACAACTAGGTGAGCAATAGGTTTGTTTTGAAAACAAATAGGTGAGCAGTAAAGATATGGAAAAGTAAACAAGTTAGATTGAAAATAATCGGTTTACTTAGTGTAGATAATTGGTTTGTGAGATAAAAAAAAATTTAATTAAAAGAAAAAGAAAAGGCCATAATTATTCTAATTAAATAAGAAAAATATACAAATAAATCTGTACCAATACAACCCATGAAGCGTAAGGGTGCAGTACTTTTTAAGGAAGTACTGTTACTAGACCTAAGGTTGAGCAATGAAGTGATTTGGTCAGAATCATGCTTGACCGCCAGATTTTTACCCAATTAAGGGTACCCACTTTATGAGGTCGGGTGGACCCCGGAGGGCTCTGGAACCCACAGGGCTGACTCAACGGCCAATGTAAAACAAATAATAATTATATGCCACAGCTGGATTTGAACCCAGGTCCTTGGAGTTAGTTTTATCTAATTACCGAGATGTTATAATTAGGTTTAAAATAATAATCATCTAAAAGCCAATCAACTTGAAAAAGAGGTTTCTATACTGGTTTAAAATTGTAATCAGAAAACTCGTTAAACCTTTATTTTTCAGCTAATTATATTTAAAGTTGATGAATCAAGACTAATAATTTCAAATTATTGATTCTTAATGCAGATAATAAAATACAGCTCTTATCATGACTTTTATTGATTCTCAAGAAGTCTAGACTAATTATTTTTAAAAAACAGCTGTGTGTAATGAAGTACTTGAGAAGGGATCATCAGCATAGCTTCCGACTGAAATGAAACCAATTCTTATATTTTAGCAAAGATGTTTTAAACAAATATGATAAAAAAAATTAAAATTGAATTCACTTTTCAGCTACGGGTGAACCTCCATTCTGCCTAAGCTGCTCAGTTGTTTTAGCTCTCCGAAATGCTATAGAATCAGCACGCAAAGACAGTGGAAAACAAGATGAAGTGTGGTTTGATTTTCGTAAGTATTGCTTTTTTTTCTATTCCCATAGGTTACCACAAATATTTTTTTAGTCTCTATACTTTTATACTCCATTTTTTTTTAAAGATCAATTAATTGGTTTCCCTTTTTTTTTTTTTTTTGCAGACCCACCCAGTACTGGTGAAAGAATATGGCTTGGATGTTTAACGAAAAAAGAAATGTTTAAACTGTGATCACACAAAAATAATTATTTATATAGAAGATATTGACAGTATTCGTTAATTTGATCAATAAGTAATGCAAATAAAATAAAAAGTACATCAAATTCTAGGGAATTAAAAATTTATAACATTCTAAATTTAACCAGATATAACATATATTGTTCTGTATTAATTTTTACTTATTGCAACATCAAGGTAACAATTATACCTTAACAACAGCATAAAGTAAACATGTTTTCATATAATGCTAATATTAGATAAATATTAAAAAATAAAATCTTTCATTATGAAAAGGTGTAAGAGTAGAATTAATTAAAATTAATGAAATAAA
>NW_027106011.1:6530-7518 GCF_000696795.3 Halyomorpha halys | reverse complement strand
AAATCTGATCTAAGTTAAATTGGAGTTTTACAGGCGTGTAGAGAAACTACCCATTGGTAGCACTCTAATGACATTTTACATTAGCTGGTCTCGTGAAACCTACCATTGAGAAACAATTTCTCTTTTTATCAATAACCAAGGTCCTTATCTACATTATTCTGTATCATGGAAGATTTTAGAAATTTTGAATGATTTTTGACTCCTGTATGGACCATTGTTAAGAGCACAATATACCTCAAACAATAAGAGGAAGATTAAGTTTACACTGTTTTGATTAGACTCAACTAAATAATTAAACATTACAAAAAAATAGGCTGGAATATTAGGCCACTTTCTCAACTCCAGGAGATTTTTATTATTTATACTAGCTTTCTATAATCGTGATGGGAAATTAACTTGTGATACCTTATAGTACAAGACCCGGGGAAAAAAAAATTATTTCACCCTTATTTTTTGTTACTTTAATGAAAACTATGTATAATTACCAGTCAAAATTTATAAGTCATGGAGCTATCCACTCCCAGTGTCTATGTTTCTTAAAATATAATTTTTAAAATGTTTATGTCATCACAAAATTGACGATATAATAGTAGCTAAAAGACTATACATGGCCCAAATGAGTTATGCCCATGAGCTCATGAGGAAAAAAAAGCAGTTATTTCTCCACAATTTTTTATTACTTTAAACTATATAAAATTACTACTCAAAATGGATGAGTCTGCTAAGTACAGGTGGGAGGAACATAAAATGAAGGTTGTTTCACAATGTTAAACAAAAATAATTTATATATAATTTTATTTATGAGGTGTAGATAGTTGACCTTAGATGAATGATTGGAGAAATCAATCAGTTGCAAGCCTACCTTCTACTATTCCTTTTCAATTGTATGTTACTCTAAATGTTGTTGTTATCTCTTTTGTTCTATAGCTCTGATGAAGACCTGAAACTCAGGTCGAAACTTCGGCATAAAATAAATAAATATGGTTTT
>NW_027106011.1:3973-4765 GCF_000696795.3 Halyomorpha halys | reverse complement strand
GTGTTAGGATTGGTTGGAATGTCAGCTGTATAGACGGTGTAGAGGATGGGACCAAGGATACTACCTTGGGGAACCTAACTCAATATAATAACAAATAAATCAAAATATATCAATAGATTGTCGGGGTGTAATCAGCAAAAATACACAAATGAACGAAACTTATTTATTAGTACAGACGTTTCGATCTGAATTTCAAGTCTTCAGAGCTGAAAACAAAACGAGATAACGACCTAATTCAGAGACAAAATATTAAGATAATTGTAATCGGCCTGGTGGGTCTTACTTGGTTAATGTAAGAGGTATATATCTATATTTTTTTTTAACAATTAATTCTAGGCGGGTATGGTCTGATACAAGACACCTCTAGCTATATACAACGCTATAAATAAAAAAAAATAAGTTAAAAAAATAGTTTAAAATAATAATTCTTAATAAAAGATAAAAGTAAAGTTTTTAATATCTTTATTGAAATTTATAACTGTATATTATATAATACATTCAATTAGTTTTTTAAAAAGCAACATTTCAAAAAAATGTAGTATGGGATGCACTGAAAGATCAGTAGTTAGTGAATTTATTTTGAATTTTTTTTTTTTAAATATTTGATTATTGATATTTACAACTGTACATTATAATACATTTAGAAAATCTGATCTAAGTTAAATTGGAGTGTTACAAGCGTGTAGAGAAACTACCCATTGGTAGCACTCAATGACATTTTACATTAGCTGGTTTCGTGGCCATCTTCTTTTCAGACGCCTCGGAGGATTGTCAGGAATGCAAGATTAGAAA
>NW_027106011.1:0-1551 GCF_000696795.3 Halyomorpha halys | reverse complement strand
CAACATAAATAAACAAAACCATATTTATTTATTTTATGCCGACATTTCGACCTGAGTTTCAGGTCTTCATCAGGGCTATAGAACAAAACAGATAACAACAACATTTAGAGCAATATACAATTGAAAAGGAATAGTATACAAACAAATTTAGAATTATACAAAATATTGAATTAAATCATAAATAAAATCGATAACTGATAATTAAATCACTTTTATAATTTCCCTACTGAATAAGATAAAAAAACTGACTACAAAAATATTTTCACCCACACAAAACTTTTATAAAAATTCAAAATTTCTAAATGTTGTTGTTATCTCTTTTGTTCTATAGCTCTGATGAAGACCTGAAACTCAGGTCGAAACTTCGGCATAAAATAAATAAATATGGTTTTGTTTATTTATGTTGTTCTTTGCTGACCGCACCCGCCGACAAACTTCTCCAATCATTAATCTACGGTCAACTATCTACACCACATTATATTATTATTTATTTATTTAAAAATAATTTTCACTTAAAGTGAAAAGCTTATTCATGAGCCATCAAAAGTTTTGTTTTCACTTGTTCGACCTAGTTCGGTGAAAAGAACTGGAACGATTTTCTTCACGAGGTTTTCATTTCGTTTTTCACTATGAGCCATTTCTCCGAGATACTCCATCGGTGATGTATGGATTAGATATGATAGATTACAATGGCGCACTATAATGATCTCATTGACCGACTGATCCGGATCGAGAAGGTCAATAACAGAGGACATTGAACCAGTCTCTTCTTCGCATAATGGCGGCTTCCAGAAGACAATGAAGATCCTGGTGAGGTGAGAAGAGGGGTAGAAACTCTTATATAGGGCCATCGGGAGTTCTTTTATATCCTATGGCTACTTCGTCCAGTTAGGAACACTTCCAGAGCCAGGTAGGACAATATTTATTTTTGAATTCTTATAAAAGTTTTAAATGGGTGAAAATATTTTTGTAGTCAGTTTTTTTATTTTAATCAGTAGGGAAATTATAAAAGTGATTTACGGCAGTTTTACTAAAAACAAATTGATCTTTCTAAACTAAAAAAAAATGAAACTCAGTCAAAACAGAAGACTTCAAATTTATTTTGGATTTCGACCATATTAATCCCTAGAAATTATTCTCCAGATTTCTATTGGGTATATAATAATTATAATGATAATATTATCTTTTTATTTTGGGACTGAACCCTTTAGAATAATATTACAGGCGTCAAAATTAGGCTTATAGCATTAGAGTAAAATACAAAATAAAAATTTATCTATAAACCATTATAAAATGCAATGAATTTGAAAGGATAAAATTGAACAACAATAACTAAACAGAATATATAAAATAAAAGTAGAACAAATAAAATAAAACCATATGTCATATCGTAACACATAGGATGACTAACTTCTGATAATAAATTTTTAAAAAAATTATAAAAAATCGAATACAATTAAACTAAAAATACTTAGAGAAGTTTTTCGGGGGGTGCGGTCAGCAAAGACCAACATAAATAAACAAAACCATATTTATTTATTTTATGCCGAC
>NW_027106010.1:52814-71239 GCF_000696795.3 Halyomorpha halys | reverse complement strand
TATATATATCACGGTGGTCATAAGGGTACGTTGGCCTACAATTGTTAATTTCCTTAATAACAATATTATTTCACGAATCACGGAATCACATCAAACGTTGCCCCTCATCTGTCGCATTCTACAAACATGAGCATATTTTTTTGTAAATCAAAAGTGGTGGCAATAATTTAATTTTGGTGTACATCAAGTAATCGTTCCTGTGTTTAAGTAGACTGATAAATTTCTCTGCATAAATTGTTGTTAGCAAGTAAATAGCAATTAGTATGATGTAATTAAGTATATTGTTGAAATAATTATATAATATATTGAAAGCTCAATCGGCAAGGATACATTTTGTGTAACAACTAAATGCTATTCCTAAAACTAAAACTATTTCAAACATGTCCATGAAGCAGATCAGTCTCAATTTTTTTATTTGCATTATTATTTTACAATTTTGTATTCATGAACCAACAACTGATACATTATGTGTAATAACAAAATTTCACTATTATGATTTAATTAAGAATTACTTGGTTTAATAGTCATTTGTATACTTTAAAAATGGTCTACTTTAATAAAATTAACTAAGATACAAGACGAAGATGAATATAATTTATGGTCAAGTGCTTTGAAGGCGTTCAATAAAAGAATTCCTGGGGTGAAATGAATTCAGTGCACCTCTAGCTAACGTTTGGCACAGAAGTAGTTTGTCAAATGTAAACCAACTGAGTTATTTTTTTTTAATTGCCGTAATTCTTTGGTAATGGAAGATTACAACTTTATTAATTCTAGTATAGTCGTATTCTTTTTTTATGCGGGACGTGTTTTAAAAATTATATATAAGATTTTGTACAGCAAAAAGAATTTTACTTAGCTCCTAAAATGACTAAAATATAAAATGCAAAACGAAGGCATCTATCTGTCATCAATAGTGCAAATTTAATCAACGTAGTATTTTTCATTTGTAGCAATGAGTACTGGAAATTATTTAAAATTATCACCATGGTAGAAAGCAAAAATTTATTTTTCTAAAATTTAGGTATAGTCCATTTTTTTTTTATTTATTATAGAATTAATGCAATCTGCCTCAGATTAGGGGCATTGAGCATTAGTGTTCAGATATGACATTCATACATTATATATACAGAAATAGAAGAAAAAATGTAAATATTAACAATTAAAAGGAAAAAAAATTAAAATAATAATAATAATAACAAAGAAATATATCAATAAAAGATAATACTATCTTGGTCTGTATCAACAAGAATATGATTCTAAATAAAAACATAATAAAATTAAATAATTTAAGCACATGGCAAAGAAAATTAGAATTAAGTAACAGTAAAATAAAACACATTTGCACCTATATACATTATTTACATTTTTCAGAGGAGGTCCAAGCTTTGCCAACCCATGTAGAAGGTAAGGCAGTGTCCGAGAGATCTCAACCGCATCACTGTTTTTGCTAAAATTAAAAAAAAAAAAAAAAAAAACTGGGCCGAAATCCCCCCGTTTTAAAAAAAGCTGATCGTATTCTTTCCAAAGAAACATACATTTTGAATATTATTTTAAAACGTAAGAGACCAGTCATTGGACTACTAAGCAGATACAATTACAAAACATACCTCTATCTCAAACTAGATGAGGATGACGGGTAAACCAACATGTTACTAAGCTATTCTGTATTTATTACAACGATTGGCCTGGTTTTATACAGCTCTTCTCATCCAATTCCTTAGTGAATAGTGTGACTAACAAAACTATACATAGTTGAGTATGGCAGTATTGTATGGGCGTCTGTTTCTATACAAAATAATGAATCAAGGAGCTAACGGTAAAAAAAAAATTATATTAATTCTAAACAATATTCGTCTCAAACTTCAATATTCAATAATTTCTCTATTAGCAAATTACAAAATTGAAAACATCGTAACATTATAATTTTTTTTATTTTATTTATAAATGCTAATAAACATGGCTAAAATTCATGCTTAGTAAAACACGTTAGCTTTTTGAACCCAGAGGTATAGCAAAAAAGTTGGCCTCAACACTTCATGGGGCTATGGCTGTGAAACAAATGACCTGACAGCAAATGCGTGATACTGTCTTAGTATTATCAACTCTGCGTACATTACTCATTATTTAGCTCTATATTCTTTTATTTATTTATTTTTTATAGTTTTATTATTATTATATAGTCCAATGACTGGTCTCTTACGTTTTAAAATAATATTCAAAATGTATGTTTCTTTGGAAAGAATACGATCAGCTTTTTTTAAAACGGGGGGATTTCGGCCCAATTTTTTTTTTTAATTTTAGTAAAAACAGTGATGCGGCTGAGATCTCTCGGAAACTGCCTTACCCTCTACACGGGTTGACAAAGCTTGGACCTCCTCTGAAAAATGTAAATAATGTATATAGGTGCAAATGTATTTTATTTTACTGTTACTTAATTCTAATTTTCTTTGCCATGTGCTTAAATTATTTAATTTTATTATGTTTTTATTTAGAATCATATTCTTGTTGATACAGACCAAGATAGTATTATCTTTTATTGATATATTTCTTTGTTATTATTATTATTATTTTAATTTTTTTTCCTTTTAATTGTTAATATTTACATTTTTTCTTCTATTTCTGTATATATAATGTATGAATGTCATATCTGAACACTAATGCTCAATGCCCCTAATCTGAGGCAGATTGCATTAATTCTCAAATAAATAAAAAAAAAATGGACTATACCTAAATTTTAGAAAAATAAATTTTTGCTTTCTACCATGGTGATAATTTTAAATAATTTCCAGTACTCATTGCTACAAATGAAAAATACTACGTTGATTAAATTTGCACTATTGATGACAGATAGATGTCTTCGTTTTGCATTTTATATTTTAGTCGTTTTAGGAGCTAAGTAAAATTCTTTTTGCTGTACAAAATCTTATATATAATTTTTAAAACACTTCCCGCATAAAAAAAGAATACGACTATACTAGAATTAATAAAGTTGTAATCTTCCATTACCAAAGAATTACGGCAATTAAAAAAAAATAACTCAGTTGGTTTACATTTGACACACTACTTCTGTGCCGAACGTTTGCTAGAGGTGCACTGAATTCATTTCACCCCAGGAATTCTTTTATTGAACGCCTTCAAAGCACTTGACCATAAATTATATTCATCTTCGTCTTGTATCTTAGTTAATTTTATTAAAGTTGACCATTTTAAAGTATATAAATGGCTATTAAACCAAGTAATTCTTAATTAAATCATAATAGTGAAATTTTGTTATTACATATAATGTATCAGTTGTTGGTTCATGAATACAAATATTGTAAAATAATAATGCAAATAAAAAAATTGAGACTGATCTGCTTCATGGACATGTTTGATATAGTTTTAGTTTTAGGAATAGCATTTAGTTTGAGCATTGGATTTGAGGTGGTCGTATATCTTCGTTGCCAAGATAGAGGTAAGAATTTTATAGATAGCATTCAAGCATGTTATTGGCCGGAAATCTTCGGATCGTAAATTCGGCCCATCTTTCTTTGGAGCAAATAAGATACGCAGTCTGAGAAACCCTCTGGGAGAGCCTGCTTGCCATCTAGTATATCCTGGAAGCCATTGGCCAGTAATTGGTGCAAACTTCGAAACCTTTTTTTTTTTTTTAATAATTTATTTATTGTTATTTCCAACTGTATATACATATATACAACAAGTAAATTTGCTGTAGGTGACATAGTGACATGATAAAAACATGTGGAGAATCTACCCACTGATAGGACTCCAATAACATTTCTAGAGGAGAAGATCTCGAGGTCATCTTCTTTTCAGACGCCTAGGAGGATTATTAGGTAATGAAGGAGACGCCAGGTTGGAAACAAGTGGATTTAGGTGGTTGAGAAGTTTATTATGGAAGGGACGGTATCTGGTTCTGGCCAAATCGGCAACATATGGAACATTGAGGTCCTGATGGATGACTTGATTTGTGACAAAGTAAGGAGCATTAAGGATTTTACGAAGGATTTTGGACTGTAAGGATTGGATTCTGGAGGAATTTGATGGTTTAGTGGAGCCCCAAAGCTCAACTCCGTATGTCCAGATACGAAACCTTTTAATCCAGTAATTCTGAAATCCGTCAGAGCCTGGAGCCCTCCAATTTTTCATGTTGCTGACTGTTTCCATTACGTCGTTTACAGTAATGTTACCTCAGGCATCTCTAAAGCATACTCGAAGCTTCACATTTCCTCTTCTATCCAAGAGGCGTTTTCGTTGTAGCAAACTGATTTTTCCCTCACATTCCTCCAGTATATCTACGCACCCGGTTCCTATATACAGCCAGTTTCTGTTTCAAGTAATCCAGGTGTAGTGTCAGCCTATCAAATAATTCGGATTCCAGTACTGTACCCAAGTTTTGTATAATAATCTCGTCTATTTCCTTCTTTGTCTTGGGTCTTGTGTTGTGAGGATTTCGAATATAATTTGAAATAACACCAATTTTTTCCCGCAAGTTATTATTTTTTCGTTGAAGCCTTTTTTTCCAATGTGGTATTTCCTTACAGCCTCTTTGAGTTTTACTTTTTCTGCCCTCTTCTAGTTTTATTCCAAGTTCTAATATAACTGTTTTGGCAGCGAAAAATATCCAATGTGAAATATCCTGAAGTCCATTTATCAGGCCTAAATGTTCCTGGATCACATTATTCATTAAGCAGGTTAACTTCTTATTGTATGGCACTCAGAGTAACGGTGGTCTTTCTCGAAGCGGTATCCCATCAAGCAGCATATGCTCAGTCAAATTCAGATTCACTTAGTCTGTTTTTTAATTCTGTGTCATCTTTCAATTGTTCATCCCAGACATCTATGCCGACTGATGAACTGATTCTAGCTTCTGGCTCTGGAGCCATTCCAATATTCAGCGTCCTATCAGAAAGCTCTGCATCATTTTCAGTGGCCATCAAGCTTCCTCTTTAAGTTGTTGGAGATCTATGGAAGTTAGAAACTTTCTTGATTAAAAAACTCTAACCTGATCACTGAGCTCCACTTAATATTATTATTATTATTGTTATTATTATTTATATTATTATTTACTGTTACTCAAAAATTATGACATAATAATATCAGATATTTACAATTCATTTTTCTTCTTCTTCGTTTCTGCAAATTACCTTGTTTTACACCTATTCATGGAAAGCGTATCACAATTACTTTTTATCCCGTTATAAATAAGTCTAATTATTATTGTATATATTTAACTAAACTAATCTCTAATTCTTTCATACTTAATTATTAGTATTTATACTTATAATTAAGTTTGAAAGAATTTTCATAATCTTTTTTGAAACCCTGTAGGTTATGTTAATTGAACAAAAGGTTAGAATCTCCCAACTTGATTTAAACAGTATAACGATTATAAATATAATAAACCGTAGACGTTTATAAATGGGCTAGCTGTTATTGGCAGAATCCAGGTGGAATGTAAATATTGTTAAAAACGGCAATTGGGGTGGAAACTGACAAATCAAATAATTGTTTAAACTTTAACTATTATACTGCCAACAAACCTTAATTTATACATTTATTAATTTTAATCAAATAATACCTATATTTCGTGAAATATTCTAAGAATTTTTTATTATAAATGCAATGTTAAATATCGACTAGTTTTCCTGTCAATATTAGTTTTTAAATACTTTTTCGGCGCTGTTATTGATTGGATTGATTACCGCCGAAAAAGAGGCTGTAAGGAAATACCACATTGGAAAAAAAGGCTTCAACGAAAAAATAATAACTTGCGGGAAAAAATTGGTGTTATTTCAAATTATATTCGAAATCCTCACAACACAAGACCCAAGACAAAGAAGGAAATAGACGAGAGTTGAAAATAGGAGTGACCCATGGTTATAACTAAATACAAATTATGAGGGGTATATACCAAGGAGATTGCCTTAGCTCATTGTGGTTTTGTTTGGTGCTGTTCGCATTAAGTCGGATACTGCGGAGGAACCAGGTGGGCTACAAACTCAATACCAAGGAAGAGGCAATCACTGTCAGCCACAACTGGTAAATGGAAGATCTTAAACTATATGAAAAATACAAGCACCAATTACAAAGTATGAGTAAAATAGTGTCATTCTATACCAAAGATATAAGCGTGTCATTTGGACTTGATAAATGCGTGGTGCTGCATGTAAACAAGGGAAAGGTGGTCATTGCCCAAGACCTTCTGATAAATAAAGAAGAACGTCAGAGAACTAGAAGCCAAAGAACAATATACATATAGCAAATAGGTATACAGCAGCATCTAAAAATAGCTCGAAAGGATGTGAAACTAGAGGTAATAACAATGTTGAAAATGAGACTACGAAAAATATTAAAGACTCATACCAGCGCTAAGCTACATCTTTGGTATATTACAGTGGCCAAATACCAGCCTACAAGAAATATATCGTTTGTAAGAACGACACTTTCGCACGAGCGAACCCATCACCCCATATCATCCAAATCCAGACTTAATTTATCCAGGAAAGAAGGAGGACGAGGACTCATAAATATTGAAGAAGCGTGCCGCAAGCAAAAATTATCCCTACGTCAATATTACCATTCAAAAACCACTAATGTTTATCAGGCAATAGTTACAATGGTTAATGGTCTGACTAAAATGAACCTGAGCTAAGCGGATGAACCGATCATTTTATCAGAAAAAGAACGACTGGTGGAATGGAAATGCAAGTCTCTGCATGGGAGATTCTTCAACCAACTGAACGAAGCCTACATAGACAAAGAAAGATCAGTTGAATGGCTAAAAGCAGGAAGGCTATTCTCTGAGACGGAGGGATTTGTGGTTGAAATTCAAAATCAGGTAATTGCCACCAGATCATATAGGAAGTATGTGCTAAAAGACGCAACAGCGTCGGATAAGTGTCGATTATGCTCGGCAGCGCTGAAATCAATCCAACATATCACAGGTGGGTGATGAGTGTTGGCTGGTACTGAATATCTGCAGAGGTACAACAATGTGGCCAAAATTTTACATCAGGCACTGGCGATAAAGTACAACTTAATTGAAAATAAGATCCATTATTAGAAGTACACCCCAATAAACTCCTCCAAAAATGTCCTCTCCAGCTCTATTGAAATGAATCAATAATTACGGACCATACAGTACGCCATAATAAACCAGATATCCTTCTTATTCATCAAAGAAAAAAGAAAGCAGAACTTATGTCCTATCAGACTGATGTCGGAATCCCAAACAATAATAATATAAGCTCTACTGTGGGAGAAAAACTAAGGAAATATCAAGAATTGGCGATTGAATTGAAGGAATTGTATCACTTGTAGGGAATGACCGGATAATAATAATAAATAATATAAATATAAATAATAAAGTAAATTAGTAACTGTTCAAGAATTATATAAAATATTTTCAAGATCAATCTAGCTAAGCATTGATTTTGGATGTCTATGAAATACTACATTATTTCATACTGTTGATTGGGCGTATGTGTAATAGTATATCTTCTACGTTACAACAAAAGTTCACCTGATCCGGATTGGGGGAAAGGCATCAGGTAATTATTTAAAGGGAATAATTTTGTTTGTATTCAAATAACACGGTTATTCATACATATTTTCACATCACTATTATATTTGCTTTGAATCTGAATGTTCTCGCTGCTGATATATATAGCAATAACTAATTATTGAAGTAAATTTTTATTTTATTTTTGAATACCGTGGTTATAATGCTAATTATAATCCTAAGAAGGTAGCACAGAAATGAAGTTATTAATTTTAACCAATTAAAAACCTAGGTCATTTATAAAATGATTTATTACACAACAGCATAATGTACAATGCAAAACCATTAACAATTTACCACGTCCAATCATAATAATATATTAAAATTGAAACTTCACTGAATATTAGAATAGTTTAATACATCACAGCTGTATGAAGTATGCCTTCATCTTAATTGCCAGACTCACTTCACTTTTGGTTGGCTGGTTGAGTATGAGTGGACAGATCCTTTCTCTTGCTTATAAATTACTCTTTCATTTTTATTGCAAGGAGCTCCATCTTTTCTGCCGAACGGTGGATGCTGATGTCCTATGATGCAGAGCGTTTTCGAGGGAATAGGAATCTTCGGTACAAATGAGGTTTGCCTAGCAGACTTGGTGATTGGTGAATCGAAATCGTGGATAAACCTGATGTAGCTGCTGAACCACCGGATGACCTTGCGTTGATATTGGCCTAAGCTGTTTTGAAATCTTTGGAGGGTCTGAAGGTCCGACGTAATGTCGAAGATTTACACCGTACGGTGTTATGGCGAGTTGGATGAGGAGCACTGCATGAAGAAGGTGGTAACATGTTGCCTCTAGAGATAGTTAGTGAAGAAGAAGAAGACTGATTTTTTACAACATTCTCGTGAGAATTCGATACGCTGAGAGTTGACTTAAAGAAAAGAGAGCAAGAAGTAGGTTGAGCTTGAATTTGCTTCAACTGGAAATCGGAAAATCAGAGCTGCAGCTTCACCCTTCAAGGCGCCGATAAGGTAGTGGAACTTCTCGATATTGGATAAGGTCAGCTCATCGTGTATCAACTTAAGGATATCACCACAAACCGTTGGGAAAGGAATCCTAGGTAATTGTGGTTTCTGTGTATAGGTTGAATTTTGATTAAGTGTGGAGAAAGCCGGAAGCGTGTTATGTGCTGTAGCTTTCCTTGCCTCGCGATTTTGTTGAATCAATAAAAGGGCCCCATCAGCTTTCATTATTTCCTCTTTTAAAGAGTCGTAGAGCTGGTGCCAAGGGTCATCGGGAAATGAACCCTCTTCTCCAGTAGTGACATTGAGGTCTTCACGCTCAGTCCAGGCGTCCCTGAACACAGTCAAGACCTTCTTAGCTTTGCTCAGTCTCACCTCGAACACTGCTGCATCAGCGTGGCTAAGGGTTTCTGTATCGATGCTGGAAACATCCATAATATTCCGTTTCACACCCCGCATCCGCCTTTCCAAGACAGCGGCGCGTGAGGTAATGCTATGTTCTGACCTTCTAGATTTCACCATGCTTTTGAATGACAAAGGGAAGAGTCCTTCGAACAGAGGGCGAGAGAGAGTGAGAGGAAGAAAGAACCACGAAACAAATAATGTCGAAAGTTAAGGAGTTAAATTGAATGAACGTTGATAGCTAACATACCCGGAGAAGAACAATTATACACATTATATACCAAGAGGTAGAACCTAATAGTGAAATAACTGAACCGAAATATTGATGAAATGTCAGCATAAGGAACCAGGTTGATTGCTTTATTGTGCACTAACTAAAAGATAAAGCAACAAAACATATAGGGTTAAATTGAATTTAAGGTAATAGGTTAACATTTGTTTATAACTTGTATAAATTAAAGACTTTGCTTTTATTAACAGTATGTTAATTAATTTATAAATGAATACTGTGGAAATAATGAATAAAATTGTGAAAAATAAAGTGAGTGTTTTATTAAGGTTATCCTTATCACTATTAGGTTAGGCTATGTTGAATGTTAAGTCAGCAAAATTAATTGAATTCATTTGCAATTGAATTAATTAATCTATGACTATATTGATTAATTGATTAAAACTTGTTTATTAATAAAGTGAAATTTGGCAATAGATTTGAAATGTTTAATGAATTCTTTCAGGCTAGTTAGCTATCTCTGCGCATAAGCAAGTTACACTTGAAAAATTACATAAATGAAATGAACATATAGGTAATACATTTGAGAATTTTGCCCCTAAATTACTGAATTAAGATTCATTAAGGGTATTAATTTTTAACAACATGGCAATAAAGAAATGAAGGTTTAATGAATCTTAATTTAACTCAGTGAAAATAACATTGTATGAATATATATTCTGCGCTATGTTATAGTAAGTCATTTCCTTCATAATATTGACATAAAATTGTAATTACAAATGCACTCTGAGTAATCGAACATCATCACCATTGCTGAATTGGCCTTTTCCCAGGTAAGAACAATAAATTAGGTTTCCGGAATTCTATACAATACTATTTCACTGAACTATATTTGAATTTAATGAACAATGAATTACAATTTTATGAATTATTAAGTCTGGCATGGACCTTATATGTGAACACTAATTTTGAAACTTAAAACATTATTAGAATTTTTAGAAAGATCCGGCCAGGTATGGGACCATTATGTATGAAGTATGCCTTCATTTTAATTGCCAGACACACTTCACTTTTGGTTGGCTGGTTGGGTTTGAGTGGACTGTATATAAATGAAAAGTAATGCATGACTAGATGATAATTAAACTATATTATATGAATTACAAGTGATTTATGGGGTGGCCAAAAGAAACATTTATGGTTAGATGGGTTAATAAATTTTGGAAGACTGGACTATGGAAAATTGTAGATGTAATGGGGTAGTTGGTGATGATGTAGATGTTAGTTGTTGCATTAGGTGGACTTACTACATTCTCTGGCTTCTCCCTCCTTATCTCCTGAATTCCCTCATTTCCTGATCTCTCTCTTCTTCTCCTCTGCTCCGGTAAGCACCTCAGAGTCTCTCTACTCACTTATGTTCATTACTAAGGATTGTGAAGAAGAAGAGAAAAAAAAAGAACTTAGTTGGCTAAATACACAAACAAGATGTCTATCTCTCGTTAGCCTGGTCAATTGTCTTACCACCGAGGGTGCTGGAGGAGGTGAGATTTGGCTGTTGGCCACATGGGGGGTTACTAATCTTATATATGGCAGCCTTTCCGATTCAACCTTTCAATAATACAGTTCAGTGCCAGTCGCCATAGTGTTACGGTCGTTCTGTGCTTCGAGCTAGTGGCGTCATTGTAACGTACTTTTTCAGAACAAAGGCCTTTGTTCTCAGTGACAATATAGTGTTATAGTGCTTCTCCAGACCTAAATGTGGATTTATCACTAATCAGGTACATTTTATTAATATTTTAATTGTGCGGAACTGTGAAATAGTGTCGCGTATTTATTCACTCCTTAGATCGAGCAGTGCGAACACACAAACTCAGTTTTTCAACTGTTCAGCTGTGCTTTTCCGTGCCAGTTGTAACCGCTTTCCCAAATTAATTATTAATAATATCATTAAATCTGGATAGCGATGGCTTCTGCCTTAGCGCCAGCTCAAGCCGCAAACCTGCCGCCAGACTCTGACGACGATACTTATACTACCGTTGGCAGTACTTCAACCCGCAAGACGCGATCGCAGACAGACAAAAATCCGCCAAGCAAGACCGGAATTAAACCGGCAATTAAAAAGAAATTGAAGAAACAGCCGAGTCAGGAAAAGAATGTTAACTTTACTGATCCCAATCCCTACGAACCGCTGAGATCTCCACCTCCATTCTCTACCTGGGCGTCACATTGGATAGGCACCTCACCTTCTCCATTCACGTTCGGGAGAGACTTAAGCTGGCCCGCCAGAAGAGCTACGGGCTCTACCATCTCCTGAAATCCCCACAACTCTCACTAAAGCTGAAGCTACAAATCTACAAGGCCATAATCCGACCGACTCTCCCTCTATGGTGCACCACTCCTGCGTCACCTCTACAAAACAACGCTAGAAAAGCCGCAGAGTTATCAAAATTCTGTCCTCCGGCGAATCGTCCGTGGAACTACTCTAGAGAGGGCCATAAACACCACCATCCACCAAGAACTCCAGCTACCCTCTGTGCCGGAGTATATAGGCCGAAGACACATCAATTTTTTTGATGGGCTGAAGGCCTGTGAGAAATTGCCTCTCCACCACCACCTGAGAGATGGCAAGGAAATGTCCTCTTGGTAGACGTCCTCCCTGAGGGAAGGACTTCGGGCTCAGCAGCTTGAAGTCATCACACCACCACCACCAGCAGCCGGAATGGTCCCTCTCCATTCTATGGATACTATCATACTCCAACTATTATGTTATCATGTGAAACCACCTTCAGCGGACCCTGTGACTCATCTTATACTGCCCTACGGCAAACAAAGTCAGTATGTAATCAGTATATATACTATGTATTATATTATATATTTGTAATTGTAATTATATATAAATTACTTTCGAAAAGTATATAAGATACCCAAATTTAGTATTACATGGTGAACAAGGATGGCAAATGGAACATTTAAAAAAAAAGAAAAGAAAACATGATTTATTTTCATTAATGGCTGAATGAATTCAAATGAATAGACCCCTACCTCTGGAACTCCGGAAATGAACTGAAATGAAATGAAACATACCTGGTTTTAGATCCGGATTTCACATCTTCTATTGCAAGTTTTTTAATATAATTTCTGAACTTGCCATAGAATTTTTTTTTAGTTAAGTAACATTGCATGTGGTTACTATTTTTCTTATTGAAAGTGATTAATTAATTTTCTTATGATATCCTGGTTTTTAATCACTTAAAAAAGAAACTGTCTAGGACTTGTCGAGAGTTAGCAAGTTTTCTCTTAAGATGTTTGCGATCAACTTTTATGGTTAATAAGTCCAAACCTGTTTAATACGTCCATACAAGAACGAGAGTCTATTTGTTTATACGAACATTTGAATAAATTATTTTTGTGTTTGTTGATTTCGTATAAGACGTTTACAACAATTCATTCTATAACTACGAAAGGCATAATAAATGGTTAAAAATCAACCATAATATAATAAAAGTTTAAGAAATATTATTAAATGTTTCTGTGGAAATTTTTTATTAAATATTTTTATAGCTTACCCATTTATTTAATATTAAAGAATCACATAGACCTTTTATCAAATAGTTGTTTAAAAAATGTAAAATAAAAAATAAAAATAAAAAAAATGTTTAAATGAGTAGAATAATGGTTGTTGTTGTGGAAGTATGGTTGGAAGTGTGGTCAAAATAAAACACAAATAAGTTGATGTAACTTATTTAATCGTGTCAACTTTTCGGCCAGAATTTCTAGCCCTCATCAGGGCTAAGAACAGAACATATATAGAAAATAAAAAATAAAATATAAACAGAATGGCATAAAGTAAATAATTTTACAGAATGGAATTAAAAAATAAAGTGATTGACCGCGCCCCCAACCATCTTCTCCTCGTATAAGTCATCATCTCTCATAATTAAAAAAATGTTTAAAATTAAGTTTTATAAGCGGATTTGAAAATCAAATAAAAAAAAAACACCCCCACCACCCGGCTCATTCGATCCACTGCTTCTCACCTCGTCTATTTAACATTGTATACAATCCAAGAACTAAAAAAAAATCAACCTTTCGGTTGCCGTAGGTCACCCGGAACAACAGCTGTTCTATGAAATACCACATTTCGTTTATTAGTCAGAGAATTTATTTATATTATGTTGAATCAGTACTTTTAAAGAGTAGTGTTATATACCACCAGTACAAATAATCCTATTTTTCTTGTAAATTATTATGTAATTATTAACAATTAATGTTATACTCCTTTCTAATTAACAATTATAATGTTTTATAAAGTGAGTAATCTGCGGTTTTATTATTTATTTAGTGTAGCGTAGCTTCCCTAGCCTATACCGCCAAGCCTCTTGCCGCACGTTCATAGTAAGCCCTACGCGTTTCAATCCGTCGCATCCGATGATCAGATCGTATCCCGGCATCAACTCTGTAATGATGTGAATCGTGATTTGGAACTCGTATCCTGTGAGCTCCTTAAGGTCAAGGACACCAGTGTTTGACATTTGCCATTGACCGTTGATTTCGTGCATCCACATTTCTTTCGTTCCGTCCAAATTCCCAGTCATTCCACCGCCCTTCAATTAATTAACGAATTTTTGCTTCCCTTATCGATAAGGAAACTGATGGCAGATTTACCCAATCTCGCCACGGGCAACCTTGTTCCCTGTCCTGTACTCGTGCTGTTAATGACAATTAACCTCCCCAGTCGGTTGCCCCGCCTACTTCCGCGTCCTCAATCTGATCGCGCGCGTCCCGCAACCAGCTCCACTACGGAAACCCCCCCCCTCCAAGGATTCTCCCCGCTTGCCTCATGCTTCCCTGTTGCCGTAAAACAGCACCCAGAGCGGAGGAGGGATGCCCTCGTCTCCTGAAGATTCGTCGCTGGTGTAGTGTCTTCTATATCTGCCTCCGGTTCGTCTCCCTCTCCAGTCCTGGTTGTAGATTTCCATTGGCTCTGGCTGTGGTTCCCTTCTGGAATGCCGGTGGTTGTGCCTCGGGCAATCTCTTGCGACGTGTCCATGCCTGCTGCACTCATAGAACCTCGTGAGTTTACATTGCGATGTAATGTACCCCACTCGTAATAGCGCCGTTCCGATTTCGGCCTCCGGTTGTCTGGGCCCCTGCTCGGCCATCCTCAGTTACTCGAGGTTCGGGGAAAAGATTGACCGAAGAGGAAGTTTGGGATAGGGGAGGAAGTTTAGGATTGACCTGTGTAGGAATTTTCACATTTTCGGAAGGAAAGTCATTTGTAGGTGGTTTAGTCTGTGGGTGAGAGCTTAGGGACTGATACAATGAAGTCTGAGGGAGAGAAACAGAAGACTGAGGCTGAGGGTTGGATGTCAGAGGGAGTACTTCTGCATATTTAATAATAGGCTGTCTTCTGGAGTTGATGGGTTTTTTGAAGCGATTGTTGACTGGGGTACGATGTTCCACGTCACTCGTCGATGGGCCAGCAAGTTCTTCTCCTAGAACCACTTTTTTTTTATTGAACACTTTTAATGCAGAATTAGTGTTTTTTTGAAGATGTGTATTTGATGATGATTGATTTGTATATTTCGCAACCTTTGTAGTTAGCAGGATGATCTTCTTTCCCACAGAGTACACATTTAGCTGGAGTCTCTCGCGTCTTCTGAAAGGTGTCAGATGGAAGTGAGCCAGTTACATTTGACACATCTGGCTTGATGGTGGCTGTAGGCTTTTGTGTGGCCAAGATTCTGACACTTAATGTATTGGACAATTTCAGCCCTCTGTCGGGGTTCTTCAAAACGTACACAAGAGTATACCAGCCTCGAAATTTTAAAAATGTCTGCATTTCCAACAATGGAAAATAGAGGAAGGCGATATTTTTCTGTGGGGTGTACTACATTATAAATATGGCAAACGTTGTGACCTAATTCCTCTAAGTCACTATTAATGACTGTAGTGTAGGGGTAGTGGAATGGAGTCCCCTCAATTCAAAACCTTAAAAAACAAAAAATATATGTCTTACTGGATTATACATAAGCAAATTATCTTACTAGTTTCGGAATTTGTGGAGGATAAGAAATTCCACCGAGATTATTTTCTTTGACCCCATTCTCTTTACGAATTCTCTAAAATATAAACCATTATTATATTTCTTAAAATAAAGGCTGGATTGCAAGGAGGAAAAGATAATGTAAAATAAATTATTGGAGGGTTTCAAACTGATAATAATGGACCAATTTATGGTGCTACAGGTCCAGACACTTAATTATGAGTATTGATGGATTAATATTAAATTATGTAGAATATTTGTTTGATTTTACATACTTTTTATGAGTACATCTAGAAGACTACCATCTTGTAAATTTAAATATCAGTCAAGTTGGAAATTAATTATGGGATAATATATAACAAAATTGATTTACCATTTCCAAAATATATACCTGGTAACCATTGTCTCCTGGATAATATCTATAGGCACCATTCCTCTGAAATAGAATGCATTCTTATATTTAAAAAATAAAAATGTGATTGAAAAAAAAAAGGAAAACATAACCCAAAATTACTCAAATATTAAAAAATGGTTGTAATGAAGAAAAAAAAAACGAATAACGGACCAATTTTTGACTGGTTCAAAATCTCAAATTGTTAGTATTAATGAAATATTGCTAAATTATATTGAATAGTTATTCAAATTTGTGAAGTACATCTAGAAGAATACAGTCTTATCAATTAGTATATCAGTTCACTTGTAAAATTACTTGTTAATCCAATTTATAAGCACATTAAAGTATTGAGAAAACTACCTGACCAAGTTTCTTTAAGAGAAAGTAACAGAAACGTTTAAAATTGATAATCATTGACCAATTTATTGCTCTGCAGGTCGAAATCATAACTTCTGATTGTTGACGAATTAATGATAAATTATATTACATAGAATATAGTAGTAGAACAGAATGTGAGAAAGGGCTGTAAGGATGTATGGACAAAACTACCCTAACTGGACCAGTATATCATTCCAGTTGGTTAAGTACTTGCTAATCCAATTTATAAGCAAATAAAAAGCAAAATTTCTTTAAGAAAAATTTTAGAAACGTAAATATATATATATATACTTGTTACATATTATTCCTTCTTCTCTTTTTTGACATTTGGCTTTCGCCGATACCTAACTGGTGTCGAAACCCGGGAGCTTTAGATACCGGATTAATTTTCAGTCTAAAGCAAAATTTTGTTTTCATTGTTCTCTTTAAATTATGACCAGTAACGGATTAGTGAGAAAAGCAGAATCATATTCTCTGAACCTAGAGAATATGAACCAAATCATCCAAGCTCAAGCTGCAGTCAACCAAACTTTACAAGCTACCAACCCAGTGATTCAACCATTACCAGAAGTCACTTTAGCGCAATTTCATGCCACGACGCTAGAACGGATCAAGGTATGTGTGGAAACTGCCAGGACCTGAGAAAGGCGAAATGTTGGAGATGATCCAAGTACAGGGTCAAATGCAATTCCTATCCATGGTACTGAAGATTCAGTTGGCAAAAGAACTGGGGAAGAAAGAGGGAATGCCGAGAGACCGCTCGTTTGTGGAATGTGCTCAAGATCTCATTGATACAAGCGCTAGAGAGGTGGAGACCCAAATGGAAGTAGAGGAGCTAGGGTGGACTCAGATGGAATATCATCGGCCAAGAAACATGCCAAACCCTTGGAGAAGATGAGAACAAAGAAATGGTAGAAGACAGAGAAATGGTAACACGGAAAATAGAAAGAACCAAGTTAAACCCAGAAACAATGGTAGGCGGGAGGACCGCAAGTGCCATAGGTGTGGTAAAACTGGACACCTGGGCCCTGTTTCATAATGAAAGCTAATATTATTAGTTCATAGTACAAGTGTATAAACTAGTGTGGTAATAATACTAATACTTATTTTTTTCTTGATAGGGATGAATATTAGTGATATTACAGGAATTAAAAAATACTAAAGTACAAGTTACTATTGTACAAGTATGTGTAATTGAATTAAGATAAATCTACAAGACTAATAGTATTAGTTTGTACTTTATTATGAAACAGGGCCCTGGTAGCACAATGTCCCCGCACCCGATGTTTTGAATGTAGGACAGAGGGACATATAGCTCGACAGTGTCCCTATATGTATCGGCTGAGAGAGCAAAATGTACCTGAACCGATGGAGGTCAATGCTCAGAGATTACGGAGAAGGGTAATCTCTCGAAGGACGAACGAATCCATGAGTGAATCCACGGAGATGTCCGAGACCTAAGGAACAGAAACTGAATCAGGAGGGTATGAGCGAGAGGATAGCCAGCAAGGGAAGAGGAGGACTTGGAGACGAAAAGGAGAAGCTAGAACACGAAGAGATTTCTGAGGAGCGTAACCACAGAGGGGCTGCCGGACGTTGGAGATCAACCATATGAGAGGAGAACACGGCGGTTTGCGTATAATAGAGATTGCAGGAGTGAGGTGTCCGGTAGACATCGGTAGTTCCAGTACTATCATGAGTTGAGAGGCTGTGGAGAAGTTGTGTAGTGGAGAGAGAGCACACCGGATTCAAGTATGTCAGTGTAGGTTAATCACGTTAGGTGGCCCTTGTGAGGTAGAGGGGGAGGCGGAAATTGGTTTGAACCATTGGGGATTTAGTAACGGCATCTTTAAAGTCCATATTGTAAAGACCATGCCGAGAGAATATAAAGTAATTGTGGGATGTGACCTGTTAGGGAAGGTGGGTGCTTGGATTAAGAATAGCAAGGGAAAATGGAGGATTAGGATATGAGGTAAAACCTACAAATGTCGTCGTCAACAGAGGAATGAGGGTTCACGAATTGGGGCAATCAATCAAACTGAGGACTGGAGACAGCGACTCAAGAGGGAATACCAGGATATTTTTTTTACAGAAGGGGATATCCTCGGAGCGACCGGGAAGACTGTCCATGAGATCCCACTGAAGCAGGAGAGGGTAACATATGTAAAGGAAAGGAGATACCCACAGGCACTACGTCACCACATCCGGGAGGAACTCGAAAGTTTAAAACGACAGGGAATCATTATTGATAGTACATCCCCATACAATAATCCATTATGGGCGGTTAAAAAAAGGAGTGCGCCAGGTGAAACTTCTGAAAAGTACAGAGTGGTGATAGATTACAGAAAGCTGAATGAGAGAACCATTGACGAAAATTATTCAATCCCCAGATTTGAAGACATTTTAGACAGTATTCTGCACGCTGGATTTGAAGGCTGTGTATCATCAAATT
>NW_027106010.1:38251-52059 GCF_000696795.3 Halyomorpha halys | reverse complement strand
GCCTTACGGAGACGGAAAGTAGATACAGCGCAATGGAGCGAGAACTCTTGGGAATAGTGTGGGCCGTCGATCACTTTAGACCATATATGTTCGGCGGAAGGGTCAAGATGTATACTAACCACAGACTACTCCAGTGGGTGGGAAAACTAAAGGAATCGCCAGCTAGGATAACTCGCTGGAAAGAGCTTCTAGCGAAATATAACATGGAGGTTATATATATACCGGGAAAAGAAAATGTTGTGGCCGATTGGTTGTCTCAAGCCATAACCACAAACGCCACGAACAAGAAAATGGGGAACCGTCCGGTGTCATGAGGGAATGGATGCCCAGAGAGGAAGACGAGGATGAAGCGAAAGACGATGATAGGGAAGAATCTTTGAATAACGAGAGTTTGGCTGAAGAAAGACCAGGGGATATAGAGAAAATGGAGGTAATAATTAATGACAAGAAGTGACAAATTATTTGGAAGACAAAAACCACCGGAACGACCCAAATTGAACATAGTGAGTTCGGGAGAAGTAAAATAACGACGATCTGGTCGGAACCAGAAGTGAAGAATGACCAGATCTGCAGAATTTTGAAGAATGATCACCTGTATGTTGGCAAAGAAACCGTTTGGGAAAAGATCAAGTGGCTATGGCGTGATGAACAGATTGGAATGGACAGGACATACATCCGTTGTAAATAGATTGTTGAAACCCTTCTGGAAGAAGAACAACAACGAGAAGTCTTCTTAGCGTATCATCAGGGAAAGACAAATCACCGGGAAAACCATGAGACTATGCAAGCGTTGAAGAGAAGATACTTTTGGTGGGGAATGAGGAAGATTATATCAGAGGTTGTAGGAAGCTGCTAGGTTTGTCTACACACTATGTGCGACACACATCCGCCAAGGAAGAGAGGAGAAGACACCTACCACAGATGCACCACTCAAAGATTTAAAAATCGACACATTTACATGGAAGCGGTACAAATGGGTGACCATGATTGATCTTTACAGTAAGGCCGCAATGGCGCACCAGGTGCAAGATAGATCTTCGAAAGCAGTATTGGTAGATCTCCGTTGTGGTTTCAGTTCTACGGAGTTTCCGAACGCATCTCATCGGATGAAGGAAAAGAATTTGACAACTCTTTGATACGAAAGGTAATGAAGGTAATAAACAACAATCATGTCACTAGGAAAAAGCTATGAGAAAAAGTCCGGGGAAAATTGAAGAGGGAAAAAACCAGGAGAGTAGCTCGGGAGATTTTAAACTCACTGATAGGAAGGGAATGGTAAATTGGAACAATTGTATACAGTAAGTTGGGATCAAACAGGGGTAAGGAGATACAGCAATACGAGGGACCATTCAGGGTGATAATAATAAGAGAACATAAGGTTGTAACTATTGGGAGCATTAGAGAACCCAAAAAGCGCAGGACCATTCATATTGAATAACTTAAAGTCCCACTTACCGAAACACCTACGCAAGAGTAATCCGGAGTGTCCTCAGCTCAGCTTATCTGTTGTGTTATCTTTTCTGGCGATGTACTGAATAAATTACGATGCATTTTTTTTAATTGTATAAATTCATGATTTTATTTTTATTTTGCTTTACTTTTAGTTTGTAACAAGCGATTATGAGGAATGTCTATCTTCTGCTTTATTTATTGTATATACTTTATTGTATAGAGTTATTTTTGTTGTATTTTATATTAATTTATTGTATAGTTGAAGTTTACGAGGATTGTTCGTAAACTGGTGGGAGGGAGTTACAGCCTCAGTCAGCTGTTACTTCGATGTCAGCTGACTGAGGAGATCAGCTGATCGCATGTATATAAAGAGATGTACCGAACCCAAGAAATATAGTATGTTACAGTAGTTCACACGTGTTACATCTTATTCCTTCTTCTCTTTGATGACATTTGGCTTTCGCCGATACTTAACTTATATATATAATTTATTTATATCATTTTGTGTGTTTTTCTATTTCCTTTTTTTTCATTCAACTGGAATTAAATTTCATTTTTAAAGATATTAAACTGAATTTAATGTAGCTTAATAAGTTTTACTAATTAAAATATTAACTGAATTTTAAATTATTATCAGAAGATATGGAGTAGAGGGCATAAGTAAACGATTATTATATGTCTTAAAATAAAAGTAGAATTTAAATCACATTTACCATTCGTCCAACAGTATTCTTTAATAATACCCTACTTATTCCTGTCGAACAGATCCGTTACTTAGGACTTCATCTCGACAAACGACTGACATGGAATCCTCATACATGACTGAAAAGGCAGGAAACTGCTCGTCGATTTCGACTGTAACAACATTAACTAGACAAACAGCCTAAATTACCAATCCATTACAAGACTGATCTACATGACTATTATAAGGCCTATCTGGACATACGGAGTTGAGCTTTGGGGCTCCACTAAACAATAAAATTCCTCCCGAATCCAATCCTTACAGTCCAAAATCCTTCGTAAAATCCTTAACGCTCCTTACTTTGTCACAAACCAAGTCATCCATCATGACCTCATGTCCCATATGTTGTCGATTTGGCCAAAACCAGATATCAATCCTTCCATGGAAAACTTCACAAAATAGAATTAATAAAATGAAGTGATGAGAGAAGCGGGAAATAAAATGTATACATAGGTAATTGAAAAAGTGGGTAAAATAACATACTTAAGGAAATGAAATAAAAATAAAGTTATATAATGCAAAGAAGTATGAACATATTAGTTATTATTAACTTGAAATTTAAATATGAAAAAAAAATGAAAATTGAGAGGAAGAAAATATATGTAACAATAATAGATGATAAAGAGGCAAATTATAAGTATAGTGTACAAAACTTATAACGCGGGTAAGGAAAATGGATAAAAGTGGAGAAAATAAGGGGAAAGAGTAAAATAAAGAAAGGGGAAAGAAAACAAAAAAAGAATAAAAGAATAAAAAATAAAATTTGTCCCAACCATTTTCTCCTCATTCATCATCCACGGTCAACTATCTCTCATAATTATAACATAAATAACATAAAATATTTTACTGCACTGTATTCTGTATTCTAAAATTTTATTGGTCCATAAACCTTAGCGATTCCATCAGGCAACAACTTGCCCTATAATCAGCAGGAAGGCATTTGATTCTATTGCCGTTGTCAAACTTTTGAAATGAGAAATAAAAAATAATTAAAGCATGATCACAAAAACAGGCAAAAATTATTTGGCCATAATTGTGGTAGCTTTTGTAATGAGTAAATAATGATAGATTAATTTAACTCTGGCTCAACCTCCTCAGATTTTAAACCTTAAAAATTGGTGTTTTGGTATTAAAGATATTCCACTTTACAGAGCTGTTTAATTTCCATTCAAAATTCGAATCGATTTACGGATGTCTTTAGTTTTATCATTTCGGAATAAAATGGATTTCACTATAGTGGTATTTTACTTTATAACTTATTATAAAGCAACTCTTTTATTCTGCTGAATATACACTTATACTTGATAAAAAATGAATCGTTTGGTATCAAGTCATGATGATATATTTATTGGCTAGTACATGAGAGAAATATGAACTTTGTCTGAGCGCGATAAACAAACAATGTCACATAATGAAGAGTAAAATAAATCCATAGTGCATAACATTGATTCTGCTCGTGGGGTTAAATGAAGAAGACCATATTTGTCATGATAGTTCTATTTGTGTTTGCATAAATATACTATAAATTAAATAATAATAAGTATTATTTTTTTTAATTTTTGGAAGAGCTCTTAATCAATTATTTCGTTTAGAACCTTTAAAAATGAAAATTAAATGTACATTTATTCTGTGGCACAAAATTCAATCATAATTTCCAAGACTATAAGGTTTCAATTTAAAATTTAAATTTAAATAATTTATTTTTTATAATTATCAAATCTCTTTATGAATGTTCCAAATTACCAGTATAAAAGTAGAAACAGTTTCTACAATTTAGCTTTAATGAAAATGTAATAAAAATTTTATTAAGTAGATATACCTTCCCATTTTTAGTAAGTAGCCCACCATTGTTTTCAATATAATGGTATCTGACTTTTATTCCTACTATCATCCTTTTAAAATAAAGAAACTAATAAAAACTTAATAATTATATTATTAAGGAAAATTTAGGGATGTGTAACTGTACTGCAATGAAAAAACTTTAGTCTAAAATCAATTATTATTCTTATTTATTTGTCTATATTTATAAAATCAATTATCATGATCTACCTACCAAGGGGCACTAGCTTCACATTTGTGAATTCTGGATAAGACAGGCTTACTTCATTCACCTTTCCGTCCATGTAAAATAAAAAAATAAACAAAACCAGATTATACGTAAGAAATATAGTTTTTATTCAAATTATGGTTAAAAAAGTTACACATTAAATAATATTTAGAATTTGTTCTAATTAACTTTCTTTATTAAATAAACTTACATCAACTACCAGGAAGCTAACTCTTACAAAGGAGAGGAATAGTATTACCTTCATGGTTCTTTTCCTGGTTGAGGGAGGAGTCATTGGTGGTCCTGTGTTTATACTGCTGTGGGAGTGGGAGGGCAAAGAAATAAATAATTTATTTCTTTATCACAGTTGTTAGCAGTAACAATCATGAATTCATATAGAATTAGTGATTATCAATTTAATTCGATCAAAAAGTTCATCATTCATTACGCATTCTATTATGTTGAAAATCTACCTCGAAAATATAAAAACCAAAGATATACTAATAATATAATTCAATTTTGAGGGACATGCCGATGTTTTTCTTCAATGGTGGCCCATCTAACAAAAAAAAAGGTTTTATTTGATGTACTCTATAGATTTTTTGACAACACTACTAGCTATAGCATAGTTTATAGAAGGCCCGCAATACAGGAGGAATGTCCTGTCTACGATAATCTCTTTAGTAATCTCCATTTCAAAATAAAAACAAATTCTTTTTTTTTTTTTGCAGTTTTGCTATTATTCAAACAACATAAAGGACAGTAAGTTTTTCAAGTATATGAAAGACAGTTGATTATTGATTGTTCTGAAGTTATGAAAGTTCTGGACAATGTTATTTTAGTAGCCCGGTTTTATTATAGGTGAGATGAATATGGCACTTACAACAACCTAATGCGAATTCAACACACAATCACTTGGTAGGTAAGGCTTTGTCAACATACAGAGAGTAAAAAAAAAACAAAAAAAAAACTCACAGGATTGATCTACCTGTAAGATTACATTGGAATTGAAAACAATCCTTGAAGAGAAAACGACATTTCGAGTAATGGCGGAATATAACCTACCTGTTGAGTGACAGCTGGATTTATCTTGCATCCTGGTCGTAAATAGAGAATGTGTTTCTTCTTTTGGCCTACCAATTCTTATAGTGAATGACATAAAAAAATATCTGGCATTATTTATTTTCCATCGTACACAATTCTACACGCATACTCACAGTATACGGTATGTTTTAAAGGAATTTCAAGGAAAGTAGCCTTGAAAATAATATAAATCCTATCTTTACCAAAAAATAAAACTAGTGGAACTAACCTTAATAGGTGCCTCAAGATTTTAGTATAGAAAAGTATCCCTAAATAATGACATAATTCAATTCAACACCTAAGCGTTTGACATTGTAATGAAAAAATCAACAGCATCTTTTATGTGACATTTGTAAGTATTATTTGCGATCATGCATTCTGTAAGGATTAACAGCTATTTATATTATTTTCAAAACTCGGCTTTATCTTAATCAGAGCCCATGGCATCGTCGATCGTAAATATATAACTCGAAGAACGGTATAGAAAGAAGAGTATAGAAGATGAACATAATCTGGGATTTAAGATTGGATATGAAGTTTCACTAATGTTATTATAATTTAAATAATTCTTATGGGGTTGAATTATAAGAGCTATTTTCCATTATTCATTTACTCATCAAAAGCTGCTACCTGGCATCAACCAAAAAGGGTGGGAGGTGAAGATAATTTAAATTATATTTTGGATAATTTGATGGGTTTTTTTTTTGCAATTATTTGATGACTTATGATTAGCCCCAAAAAATAGATAAAAAAAAATATTTCAATTTCAATCTTCTTTCGGGGATATGAACAAAATGAAGTCTCTGCCTTAATATAGTAAAATTATCCTATTATAAGTTAAACAACAATAAATCCTGTACATTTTTCAATCATTTTTTTTTCACCTTTAGATCATTTAGAATGAATCGCTCTTATACTATTACGCCTCTCAAATTCTTTCACCCCTAAAAAACTGAACCTTTAAGTAAATATCCCATTTGTCCCTATGTTAAGTAGGGCTTGAAACTATTGTAGAAATGGAAAAATCGAATTGTATTTCCATAGAGTTCAAAATGATTGTTGAAATTCGTGTTTACTTATAAAACGTATGATATCGATCATTCATTTATACAATTTAAGTTCATAAATCGGAGAAAATTTTAATTACCTGCATATCCCTAAGTATATAGTTTAAAGTTTTTAAAAACATTTAGTTGGTAAGAGTTTTTTTTTTTGTTATCAGGTCTAGAATTGAGAAGGAGTCGAAGCTATGAAACAGAAATGGGTATGGTAGTCCAGTCAAATGGGGGGGGGGGGATAAGAGATCTCGGAATAAAAAGTTATAGTGAAAAAATTGAAATTGTAATCAGCATTTCCAAAAAACATAAATGAGCAATTCTTAAAATCAAAATTAAACTTTCAAATTTTTGAATAATTGTCTGCCCCACAATAAAACAGTATTTATTGATTTCGTTGCTTGGCCTATATTACAATTATATTTTTAATAATTTGGTTTGTAGTGGGGAGGTTAGGAATTTCCTATATAGGATCGCAGTCTGGAATTAAGGTTTAACGGCTTCAGAAAAGTCTTTATAATGACCTCGTTAGTTAAAGTAACTGCACTCTACGTTTCAATATTTAGAATAAGTGAAACCATAAATGAAATCAATTTTTTTTTTTTTTTTGTCAGATGTGCTACTATTCTGGTAAAGCAGCGATATGTTTTACAGTAGGAAAGAGGAAAATAAATAAACAAATATATCAGGAAAAAAATGTAATTTATTGACTCTCGGTACAGTTGATGTCATAGACTTAAGATGTTCATATGTCGATTTTCCCAACAAAAAATCTGTTTTCTTGGATTCTTAGAAATTTTGAAGATTTTTCATTTGGGTTGAATCCTAGACAACAGAAAAGATGTCTTTATTAATAGGTAATGACAACAATATATATTTTACTAATTTTATTCACCGGAAATACTTCTGAAATGATATCTTTATTATTATATAGAGTACTTAGCTCCTTGAAAATAATTTGTGAATATATTTCGTGTTGGCCAGGACAGTTGCTATAGCTCTAATAAGCATGAAGGTAAAAAAATATTAATATGAAACACATACAAGTAAATGTTAATGTATTATTTATATGATTTATAATAAAATAATTATTCTTATCGGAGCAAGAAAATGCAGTTGTAAAGGAGAGATTGAAACTAGAGATCTTTCAGTCCTTATCATCTGGTAGCATTTATGATTGTATAGTTAGAATTTTTTTTTGAAAATTCAAATAAAAGAAATTTTTTTTTTGCTCTTACCTGATTACATTGAGTTCGGATTACAACTGAACGTATCAATGTTAGGGTCCTTAGATTTCCAAGGTTGATCGATGAGGACTATCATACACGAGTAATTCCACAATGAGTCAAAGTTATAATTAGCATCAAACTCGAATCTGTACAATACTCCTGCCACAATCTTTAAAATAGATATTTACTCAAATCAATGTCAAATGTTATGATTTTAAACAATGGTATCAGTTTATGTGTTATGTAAAATAATTTGTTGTTATTACATATGTACTTACTTGCTTTGTAATTTTTTTCACCTTAAGCAAAGATATCTGTTTTTCGGGTTCAGATTCTATATTGATATTATTAAGTGCTTTTTCCAAAAGCTGTAGCGCTTCTTTATCATCCACGCTCACATCCACTTGGCAGCCTAAACAAGGCTCCAAGACTTTGCCTACCTACGGAAAGGTAATATAATAATAGAATAATAATCAAATATGTTTAATCAAGCATTCGCTTTCTAAGATAGCGTGGTTAATATATAAATTTGTTTCTACTTTAAGATTAACATATGACAGAATTATCATAAGTATTGAAATTAATTAACATCATGAAATTCCTTCAGGCATTGTCTATACCGACCCTCGGAAGTCGCTTCAGACTATTAGTTTTATTTTTCATTCCATGCTTATTTGTAGTTATATTGTATATTGTTTATTTGACTATCATACCAATACAAACAATTACTAAAATAACGAATGATGGTTTTATACATGGGATGTTAAATCAACTTTTCGCTAAAGTTTGCCCTCCGGAAGTACCATTTCACTCTATTTTTCTACGAATTTCTCACAAAAAAAGTCCAATTATTTTGATTAAACTTGTCTTACCTATGAATAATTCATTGGTCATTAACATCAGCTAAGTCTAATGTTGTTTCGAATTGTACTGTTACCAACAAGATTGGAATTGTAGCTAACGTTAATCCCGACCAGTTGATTGGCGGTAGTTTCCACCAAATCAAAGGACTTTTTTTTTTCTTATCATGGTATGTGTGTATGTGAAAGTTATAGTAGATAATACTACAAATAACTTTTAAAAAAGAGTTTATTGTACTTATTGAGCAGGTAAAACACTTAAAGTCTAAAATAACAATATCATAAAGATGAGTAGCGTTGAGACAAGCCACGTCAGACGGAACTGACGTCAAAGGGCTATATTATAAAATAACAGTTTTGTCATAGTAATTTATTTTCCCCTTTCTATAATATCATTATTCTTCTGGACCAGTTATAAGACAAAATTACTGTTGGCTGTAGCCTCCGATAAAGTCATGAACCTCTTTTCTAATGAGGCAATACTAAGCTTCTGAAGATGACAGGAGATCCAATGGTTTAACAGATTTACGTTTATTTTTCATTCCATGCTTACTTAGCTTTTCTTTCGATTTATAAGCTAATGTTTAGTTTCAATGGTTACCATAATAATATGATATAAAAAGTGTAATTAAAGAAAGAGAAAAATTGTTTATTATAACTGTTAGTTCTTTATCAAATTCTAATGAATAAATAATCCAAACTGAGTAACCATCTCACAAAGGAAAGAAAGGGCCCAAAGCTTAGAAAACTGCATTTGTACAATTGATAATTATTTGGGGAAAATAGCAATTAGTTATATTTAGTTGCTAATATATTGAATATATAGTAAAGGAAATTATTACGATTCTAAAAAAATCGAATTCCAGTTTCAGATGGGAATGCACGTTTTGAGGTTCCTTTAGTAGAAATTGCCAATTGTTGAAAATGGTCATTGTTCTGTATGTGGTTGAATAGTTAAGCTCAAAACTGAATAGTTTTACGAAACTAAAATTTCATATTTAAGATGAGTATATGAATGAGACAGCAGCGTTTTCGTTACAAGTGACTAAATGGATATTCCACTTTATATAATTGATTCTACAATCTTTTTTAAAAATGATTTGTTTTAAAAAACAGCTCTAACTGTTTTTATTAAACTTACTCAAAGTAAAATGGAGCGGTTTTTCGTAACAGAGAGGAATTTTCCTTATTTAAATAGTTTGACAGAGCTTAAATGGGAATTTTTTCTCTTCTCCTAATGTACCTTTAATTTTTAAATAATAAATCTTTCACGTTTTAACTAGTAATAAAATGTGCATAAATATATATTCTGAAAGGATTTTTTGATCATATTAAGAGATAAGAAGAAAAACATTATTTCCAGAAATAATAGTGTTCAATTAATTCAGTCTAGGGTAACCAAATTATGCAGTAACTCATATATAAATTTTGATGAGTGGACTGTATACGATGGATTGAAAAATAAATAAAACAGAATGACGTAGGGATGTAAGCCTATATTGTTGGTTAAATCACACGCAACTGATTTTATAAGAGCTGAATGTAGATTTTAGTAAACTGTTATATTTTTATTTGTTTGCTATATTTTTGCTAAGGAGAATGTTAAAACTTTTACAATGAGAAATAGTCATTATTATTAAAGGTTATTAAAACATAATGAAGTAGTGATGTAAGCCTCTATTGTTGGTTAAATCACACCCAACTGATTTTAAAAGCTATTGCCAAAAGAATTTTACAATAGGGTTAATTAAATATAGTTTTATTAAGTGTATTACTTCTTATATAGGGTGGTGAAGGTAGCTTTTGTAAACTAAATGATGCTTGATGTGCATTATTCCTGATGGTTTTGTCCTCCTCGATCTTCCTGTCCGTCTCCAATGGGCCAGCAGCTTCCTGGAGGTTTTCTACTCCATAAAAGCCAGATATTAATAATTTAAGAGTAGAAAAAAAATTCTAACCACCAGATTTTCTTTTCAGAAAAATCGTAGATATATGACGATCTGTATGAAAGTAATGGCCGCATTTTCAATTATTAGGAATTTCTTAGCGACCAATAAAAAAGAAAAATGCAAAGATTTCAGTTAAAATCTTAAAAAGTGTTCTATTTTCGAAACAACTAATTTTATCCGGTGAAATCAGTTTTCTTTAATTAGTTGCGTAGAAGTAATAAAAGTTTGTAATACATAACTGAATGTCAAAATTCATGATAACAGGTTTTATCAAATTAAAATAACTACTTAGTAATATTGATTAAATTTATTCTGAATTGCGATCATTGTAGTAAACACGTTATAACAATACATTTATTACAGTATTACCATTGTTGGGTAAAGAACGAGATCGCGCATGGGAGCTATGTTAATATGTTAATTTGTCCTTATGAAACAAGCCATGAATGTATAGTATAGCCGGGGATTGGGGATACATAGAGCACTAAGGTATTCAACCCATTGTACGCTATCTTTTCAATCTCCGCTTTCATATTGAACCTAACCATAATTGTATTCTCGTTTGCGAGCGGATAAGATAAATGATGAATAGATAGAATTATGCAGGCGGACCAAATTGAATTTTCGAGCTTTTCATTGTAAGAGATGGACAAAAGTTTTAATACATGCTGTACTCGTCACTCCTAGCGAATCAGAATTCGGGACCCCACAAATAATATTAATTATATAACGGATTAGAACGCATCGTGCGAACCTAAGTTGTAAATGCACTACTTCAAACTAAAGAGGGTCGAATTTCAAGCTTTCTCGAATAAGACTAATAGCTACTTGATAATATTTCAAACTATAAAGATATTAAGCTCCCAAATATATAATACCTGACACCTAAACTTTTACGTAAACTTACACGAGATGTAAGAGAAAGAGGTAATTAAAAATAGGTCCACGGGCGTGAGGAGATTTACATAGGTCTTTAATTATCTGAATAATTGAACAAGTTTGGGGATATGGTCCGTCTATATTAGTCGGTCCTCCCTCGAGAGTAACATCCAATTTATCTCGGTATTCAATCAGTTGGTAAAGATAACCGATCCTTTTATGTTATAAGAGGCAACAAGTGTGACTGTAGCCTCTCTCTGGAAATATCTCATTTCAGCTGCTGTAGTTTTATACCAATGTCTGTCCAGTAGATTACGACTTATACCCGAGCGCAGCGGTTACAAATCTTCGTCTCACCCTCACCTCCTTTAAAGCTAAAAAGTTACATTACATCTTTTCTGGGCTAAAATAATTTCGTGGCACCATTTTTGAGTTAAAAATAATTATAATAATGTCTCCACAATTATTTTTAAGAAGGAATTTTTAATATAAGAAAATCAAAGAATTGTTAGCTGCTGGAGCGAATACGTTAATGAGAGCAACCATATTTGCAGAACTGTATATGCCGTTCTTGAAGAGATGGGTCTTCATCCTTTTACTTATTGAAAGAGGCTTTCATTCTTCTTGATACTTACACCTTCCTTGGCTCTGAAATCACCTAGCACTCCTGAATAGATAATATCTATCCGAACATCTCCATTTCTCCACTAGTTCAATTTCTTTGCCAATTATAGTATTACCATTCCATCTTACTAGTCTAATGTCGTTTCCAGCGCTATGTCGTAACTCTTGTGACCTACAGATCCAAGGCAAGATATTTTTTCCAAATCAATTATTCCCACCTGCAAGTGACCGACCTAAAATTAGCAACCTCGTAACTCCACTAACATCAAGGCCCCTGAATATTTATGACAGACACTTCAGAAGAAACATATAAACATTTGTAGCACCCAATAAAGAATATATGGCCATTTTAAATAAATTTATTTCTGGTTTAAAAAGCTAAAGTAGAATGTCTTCAAATTTTATTATTTTGGGTTTTGTTGCAGTGTAACTTGTTTTCCTATTCTAGCAACTGAATTTTGACAAAATGATCAGTCCATGTACATCGAAATTAACTCAAGTGTTTAATCATTCTTATCCAAAAGGAAATTTAATATTTAATGAATATCATTGATAGATTTCCTTCAAAGTATGGGTATGCATATTTTTTTAGAATAAAGTAAGGAACGCGCGGGAGGAGTCCCAAATGGATATCTGACTTTTCTGGTATAACTAATTATATGTACAAAATTATCAGTAGCTTATATTGAAATAAGAAATCAACATGGATGTTTGCATTTATTTGATTGGATATTGCATTCATATTGATAAAAAAATTCAATAGCTGAATGAAAATCAGGAATCGATTTCCATCAGTGTATGGGTTCTCATTGTCTTTTAGAATACAGTAAATCTATTATGATATAAAGTATCATACAAAAACATAATTATGTAGTGTAATTATACCAATTAGACCAAATAAGCGTTAAATACTGCCTGGTAGGTGTTGAGCCGCAAAGCCCATAATTTGCTGAATTAACTATTACAAATGAATAATAATGTAACTCATCTTTCGCACGATTCTGTGTTATAGTAACCGTTTTAAAAATCCTCTAATTTATATTTGCTTCTAAAATATTAATCTTTCTTAAATTGCTAAGCAAGTACCCTAAAAATATCAAGATTAGACTAATTAGATATATATGCCTAAATATATGTTTTTCTTATTCAAAAGTCTATGTACCTTGCAGTTTGTATAATGAATTATGGTATTTACTACATTACTCTCTTTCTATGTCCTTTTTTTTGTTTCAGTTATCGGTGTGTATCAAGCTTTTTAATCACTTTCAATCCAAAGGTAGGTGTCACTGAATATTTTTGTATATTTCAGAGAAAGCCAATTTAACATTTCATTATTGTATTGTAAATGCCTTTTCGAAATTAAATAAAAATAACTCTCTAACCACTCAAACCCCTTAGTTTCTAATCTTGCATCCTTTTGTATTCCTGACAATCCTCCGAGGCACCTAAAAATAAGATGGCCACGAGACCAGCTAATGTAAAATGTCATTAGAGTGCTACCATTGGGTAGTTTCTCTACACGCCTGTAACACTCCAATTTAACTTAGATCAGATTTACTAAATGTATTGTAATTTACAGTTGTAAATAACAATAAATAAATATTTAAAAAAATATATAAATAAATTAATAGTTCGAAGACTTGCACAGTTGAAAAAATCTATTCATGATTCCCATTGTAATCGAATTATTATTGAACTTAGGATTCTTTCCAATAAATCCCACCAAATCACATTTACCCTTCGACGTAAACCCATGACCTCTTCCCCTACAATATCCTTTAATACTAACCCACTTATTCCTGTCGAACAGATCCGTTACTTAGGACTACATCTCGACAAACGACTGACATGGAATCCTCATACAAGACTAAAAAGACAAGAAACTGCT
>NW_027106010.1:35310-36611 GCF_000696795.3 Halyomorpha halys | reverse complement strand
GAAGGCATATGGAGGTGGAAGATGGGCCCCGGAGGAAGACATCTTTCAGATGTTTCGGGAAAGAAGAAAAGAAGGACAATCCAAAGGGCGTTATGCTGGAGAACTGCTTGCGCGTTACAATCGAATCACCGACAAATTAAGTGAGTTGATGGAGATGGACCAGGTCCAGGCCCGCATGTTTTTTTTATCTGGCATACTGAAAGTGCAGTTGGCGAAAGAGATTGGGAGGAAAGAAGGTCTGCCACAGGACAGATCTTTTGTAGAGTGTGCACAGGATTTAATGGATGCCGGTGCCAGAGAGGAGGAGGCGCGCATGGAAGTCGAGGAATCAGAATGGACTAGAGTGCAGTATAATCGCTCCAGGAATCCACAGAGCACATGGCAAAGGAGAGATGGAGAATACATGAAGGAGAGGAGAAGAAGAAATGGCGGTAAGAGACCGAACCAGGCTAAACCAAGAGAAAAAGGACGTAAGGATGATCGGAGATGCCATGGATGCAAAAAGGTGGGACATCTGATGGCCCAGTGCCCGCGCACCAAATGTTTTGAGTGTGGCAACGAGGGGCATATTGTCAAACAATGCCCTTACATGTACAGGAGGAGAGATCCAGACCAGGGAGAACCCATGGAAGTTAATGCTCAAAAGATACGGCGTAGAACTAGTCGAGTCAGACACGAAGGGTCGGCAAGCGAGTCGTCGGCGGCCTCGGCTGTGTCGGAGACAGATGAAGAGATGGAGGAGACAGGGAGTGCAGGCGAACGCAATAGTGGACGTAGTAGCTGGAGACGGAGGACCGGAGGGAGGAGAACTCGTGCTGAGATCTGAGGAGGGTGTCGGCAGAGGGGCAACCGCATGCTGGCGAACTATAGCGTGAAGAGTGGTAGCGGCGGTTTGCCTATTATCCGAGTTGGCGGAGTGAGGTGCCTCATCGATACGGGGAGCTCGCATACTATTCTATGTCGGAAAGCATTGGAGAGGATGTATGAGGGTGAGAAGGCACTCCAGATTCAGGTATGTAATTTTAAATTAATTACCCTGGGTGGACCCTGTAGCGTAGAGGGGGAAGTGGAGGTGGGGTTGAGTAGATGGGGAGCTAGTGGAAACAAACTAGTTGTTCATATTGTGGGAAGTATGCCAAGAGAATACCAGGCGATCATCGGGTGTGACCTGGGAGTTAAGGTATGATGACACATTAATGGATCATAATACCTAGCTCCATACGTAAACCATATGGAACAATATAGAAAATCCCATTATTGTAAAATTGCGATATATAATAAACCTACTTTTACACTGTGAC
>NW_027106010.1:23174-35175 GCF_000696795.3 Halyomorpha halys | reverse complement strand
GTTAACGAATGTATTTTCATAAAAGTCAACTAATCCTGATCAAAAAGATTTTTAAAATAATTTTTAAATGATAATAATAATGTTATTTGACATTCAAGTAAAAATTATAATTTTAATATTTTTAAGTTGTTTCAGCTTGATATTGTAGTTTAGTAAGCAAAAAATCTTGTATTTTCATTACATTAGGTTCAGTAGTCTTTTAGGCATAAAACTAAAGAACTGGGCAACGAAATCGTAATAATTAGAAACAAAAAGTTATTACTTTACTATTAAAAAATCAACTAATCTTATTTTTAAATTAAATTTTGCTACTTATCAAACGCTGATAAATTCATTGTTTGGTGTCATATTAATTTTAAATTTAAGTATTTAAATTAAACCAGTAAAAGTGATATAATAGACTAGATGAAATATGGTTTTCCCTTGCTTGTTCTTTGGGAATTCACTAATTTGACTAATCATTCTTCTTCTTAAAAAGAAATTAATAATTATAATGCCAAATGTGGTTTTTTTGTTGCAGTAATTCGTCTATCTTTATTTTATTTTTAAAAATTGTGATAAGGATATTTTTATTAATTTAGTTGATAACAAAGCTTTGAGATAATTATCTTGTATACTGCTGACGATTTTGCGCATATAAAATTAATACTTTGCTGGATAATTATCTTTAATGGATACAGACACTGCTGTCGTGAGTCAACCTTGTGGGGTCAATGGACTAAATAAAATATGGTTATCCTTTGCTTGTTCTTTGGGGATTCACTATTTTGACTAATCATTCTTCTTCTAAAAAAGAAATTAATAATTATAATGGCAAATGAGGATTTTTTGTTGCAGTAATTCGTCTATCTTAATTTTATTTGTTAAAATTGTGATAAGGATATTTTTATTAATATACTTGATAACAAAGCTTTGAAATTATTATCTTGTATACTACTGACGATTTTGCACATATTAAATTAATACTTTTTTACAAATATTTTTGGGCATGCAGTAAGGTACATTTTTGCCATTCTTTAGCTGGTTACTAGTAAGAAGGAATTTCAATCACCAAGCCGAACTCATAATATAATCAAAGGGAGAAAACGTTTTTTTGTCATTTAATATGAGCTCAAAAGAAATAAAATAATCTTTCAGCGGTAATGGTCCCAATATTTTTCCAAAACGACTCATAAATCATCCCAAACGTCATCTATCAAACCCCATTTAACCTCAGATATTGGGACTTGTCAAACCACTTTTTTTATTTTTTCTAAAGGCCCTCAATTTTCACATCAACTTTATTCTTTTCTAGAAGTTGTTTTATTATTAATTGTTTCTTTTCGCGAAAAAAGTATTGTTTAGAGAATCGAGAAGAATACTTTCCTCATTTCATACTTGTAATAAGGTTTATATTCCTTATCGGTAACATTTAGTAATAGTATTATATATTATACAATATATTTGATAAGATACAAAGGTGATGACGAACATAATAAAGATTCATTACACCTTTAATTAAAAGAAGAAAAAACTAGCTCGTATACTCTTTTCAGTCTTAACTAGACACTTTTACAAATAATTCCATTGCCATCTTAATCATGTCTTCATCACTGGAAACGTTGTATTAAAAAAATAGCCTGCAGTAACTGTCTCCCTGAAGTTCCTACGACCTCCCAGAAGCCTAAAAAGGATCTAAAAAGGGGAAAACCGCAAGTGGGACACATGATCTTCCTCCGTTTTCCTGAAAACGAGCAAGTCGTCCATGCATACCTGGCACATGGACTCGTCGATTCCCCGTAAGAATTCGTCCATCAATGGTTGGAACGTAATGGGGGTATTCTTCAGTCCGAAGGGCATCGTAAATTTGCAATGCCCCTTTCGAATGTAAAAGCAGTCTCGTGCTGATCCTCCGTGTGCATCTTGATTTAGTGGTAGCCGGCCTTAAGATCTAAAGTACTAAAGATCGTTGCCCCACCCAGTCTATCTAAGACATCTTCTAATCGCGGTATCGGGTATCTCTCGTCTACCGTGTTCTTATTAAGTAAGGCCCCGGTAATCAATTACTAACCTATATTTTCTCCCCTGTCTCCCGGTGTATCCTTCTTCCGCACTGTCCATAGGGGGCAGTGATATGGGGAGGTACTATTTATGATGATGCCCTATTTCTTTAGATTCTCTAACTCTTCCCGGATATGCTGTCTAAGCGCATGTGGATACCTCCTACTTTTTACGTAAGTAATTTTATCTTGTTTCAGGGGGATTTGGTACTTTGGCTGTCCGGTCACACCCCCCCCCCCCCGTAATTCTCCCTCCTCGAAGAAAATATCTGTATGTTTGTTATTGAGACAGTTTTCCAGTCTCCAATTCCTCCCTCTCCTATCCGTTTGTTTTCTCCCATTCGAAGCTCGCGACACCGATATCTCCTCTTCCCCAACAGAATCCTCAACAGGCCCTTGCTATACCTAATCTCCGAACTTGCCTTCCCTAATAAATCGCAACCTATAATAGTCTGACATTCACGGGGAATTTTCTCCACGACATGAACCCTCAATACCCCTTTTTCGATCTCCCATTCCCGTAAATCAATGTCCGCCTACCTTATTTCCTTAGCCAGTTGTACTTTCATTATCCCATCGAGGAAATTCATCTGCCAACTGACCACGTCCGCTCCCTCATTTATTTTGTGACGAGGTTAAACTGGCCCAACAGCGTTGCTTTTTTTTTTTTTTTTTTTTGTTATTGTCTTTGCTTTTTCCTAACCATCTCCAAAAACATATAATAGATGTCTTCTTCCGGGGTCCACCTGCCTCCCCGTAGGCCTTCTTTAGTTTTTCCTTAATTACTGACCATGATGTCCCCTCGTTTGCCTGAATCTGGTTCAGGATATTTCGTTTTATCAAACAGACGAGAGCTCCCGTTAGAGAAACAGCATCGGCCTGGTTTAGGAGATCCTCGGAGACTTTAACTGCCATCCTCTCCACCCTTCATGAAATGGTTCAATTCACCAATCTCCCCTGAAAAGCGCTCTTGATCTGGAATTGCTTTACTGAGATCCTCTGAGGTTGCTGCTCTTACTTTCATTTTAGTCAACATGATGGCGTGAGCTCTATCTTCGGGACTACCGGAACAGCAAGGGACTGACGACCTACCGGGTTGGTTACTGGAACTTGTAGAACTTACTGCCTCAATAAGTGCTGTGGTTGTGATTGATTATCACCGTTAACCACCTTGATTACTTAAAAAAAATTGGCAATATAAAGAGAAGAAAAGAAAAAAAAATGAATTTTTGATCAGAGAACAGAGTTCACAAAAAGGGAGAGAGAAAAAAAAATCTTCGAACTGTGTTTTCAGGTCTCGGCACCACTTACGAGCACTCGAACTAAAAGACTTGACTATGAACATGCCTCATAAACTGTTTACACTTTTATATCTTTGAGATGAGATTTTACGTCCCAGAATTGTTTATTATTTATTTAACAGTGATTCTGAACTGATCATGTCTTCGTTCCGTCAAATCCATTATTTTTTTAAGATTATTTCTAAGTTGAATTAATCTTAGCAAATCAGAAATACTCGTTTATATTGAATTTCTTATAAAAACTCGAGTTTTCAAAATTTCAAAATGGCTATATTTTAACAATGTAATTGAATGTATAAAACCACGTAACATTATGTGATCCGTTAATTTTTTTTTCATTAAAACTATTGTATATAATTTGCTGTTTTGTTATTTTCAGGTAAATTTTTATTATTTTCCTTTTAAGCCGAGTTTTTATTATTTTTTTAGTAATCATATTAAGCATATATGTGATCAAGTCAGTATTTTCCGAAAACCAGTTCTAATCCCTGTGGGGGATGTTTACTTCTTGTAGTTCAAAGAAATAAAGATTTCACAAAGTAAAAAGCCATTTATCATGTTGTTTTGATCGATAAGAACAATTTTGGGGTTAATTATTTGTTTTGAAACTCTGAAAAACATGCCATCTTCGTAGTAGTTAGCTGATAATTTATGGGGCGATTACCCCAACCACTTTAAAAACATTTAAAATCTCAATATTCTTGTTCTTCTTGCATTGCATAGAAATAAATATTAGTAGTGAACTCCTTATGTTTATTTTAATTGGTTGTATATGAATGGGAATATAATTTGGAAAATATCACCATTTAATCGATTTATTATTTTTTCGTAAAAATTAATTTTTCATTAGTTTTATATTACATAAATGATTAAAATTTATCAGCAATGAAAAACACATAAATAGCTTTCCCCTAGAGGGCATTTCTCAGAATACGGCAGTTTTAAATAAAAGGATCTAAACAGAAACTTCTAACTAAACAAAAATAGTATATTTTTGATTTATGGCCCAGAATGCTTCGTTGTTTACCAATTTATTTTAAAATATATTAAAGAAACTTCATAGATTTTACGTAACCCTTTATTTTTACCAATGACACTATTTTTACATTTGTTTATAAATTTTTTATAAAGGAAAATTGTCATCCCTTCATACACTATACTCAATTTAGAAGAGTGTATAAAACTACCAGGCCCACTGATATGTATTTAACTTACCTACTTACTTATATGCTTCTTTAACCGTTTAAAAAGTTCTTACAAATGGTTAAAATAAAGTAAAATTCTACTTGTTTTATAATAAAGTTTTTATCTATATTATTATATGCTAGTTACAAATATCTAACTTGAATAAGTTTTTAGTTATTGCTCTAAACTTGCTAAAAAAAAAAAAAACAGTCAATATACCATCTTTTCTGTAGGAATATTTTCTGTTCGCACTTTTTGTTACTTTTAAAATCTTCTTTTATCTCCTTCAATAGTTTCAATGACATCCTGGACAGCCATTATAATCACATCAAGATTTGAATACGAAGAGAGAAAAACTATTTTAAAATACACAACGCATAAAAATATTTTTAAAAAATTTATGTTGAATTCCGCTTTTCCCAACAGTTTTTTTTTTTTTTTCACGGAGATTAATTTTGTTCGTCCAGGCTTTAACAAATCTACAACATGGTATCTCATATTTTATGAAAAAATATTACAAATACATAAATTAGGAATAACCACTGGCATACATAAAAAGAAATTTATTTATTTCTTTAGTACCCAAACATATTTTTTATCAAAAGAGATTGTGTAAGTTGTCAAAAATCGGTTACTATACTTTAATTGGAAAAATGAAGTATTATTTAGTGGACATACCTCTTGTTGAGCTGCCACGAGGCTCACACCTACAACGAAGAGGAATAGTATTATCTTCATGGTACTGATCCTTGTTGAGGGTTTGGTATCAGGAACAGCGGTGATCTTGTATTTATACCTCTGAGGAGGAGGTCAAAGGAATAAATAATTCATAGCCTGGTCACAGTTATTAGCAGTTTTATCGCTTAATTGATTAATATTTTCGATTATCACCACTTTAATTTGAAAAAACAATTTATTACGCATTTGATTATTTTGAAATATTACCTTGAAAATATTGATATTAAAGCATTTTTATTTATATTATTTAAATTTTTAATTTAAATTTTAAGAACTAATACCATATGATCAGAATTAGATATATTTTCTTATAACAAAAATACAATATAAATTTTTAAAACTAAATTTTCTCATCGGATGAATATGAATTTTATTTTCGTCTAAATTGTCTTCATCTTTACTTACTTTATTACTTTAAATCCATCATCCTTCACCCTGATTTGTTCTACTGACCGATCAATGCCTTTAAAAAATATCCTACCTGTATTTTTGTCGTTGTTATCCAATAGTCTCTTTTTGGGACATTCATTATTAAATCTAATTCTTCTTAAACTCTATCCTGATTACTCTCTTCAATATTGTTTTATCTCACTCTTTATTATCTGCTGTTTCTTAATAGTAATATTCGATGAAATATTCAGTATAAATTATGAAAATTTGAGTGGTCTCAAGCCAAATGCAAGAGTCTTTAAGTTGATTTCTTTGGATTTTGAAAGATGATTGTTATCTTTAGGTCTTGGTTTGTAACATCTTAAACTAATATTATAGTCAAAGGCTCAGTATGTTTAATATTAAACATACGATCGTGAAACGTCTTCAACGGTATGATAAATTTGTTATCATAAATTTCGAAAGTAAGATGACAATTCCTTTTATTTATTTATTTATGGCAATTTATTCTTTTATTTAGAGTGGCAATCCTCTGTTTGTTTCTTAGGGTATGAAATGTTATTTTTTAAAACCTTTCGTTAGTACGGAGAATAGTTTTCGTTTGTAATAGTTTTTACCTATAAATTCTAGCTTTTGGTAAATGGCTGCATCTTCATATTTCATAAATTTTTTGCCTTATAGTAAAAATAAGGGCCTGACGCAAAATACAAGATGTTTTCTAGGTTGTTAAATGAAAACGACTTTTAGTTATTTGACAATATTTTTCAAAAAATAATCACTTAAGATCTAACAGCGTTTTTCTGTGTCGACTGTTTTTTTTTATGAAAAAATCTTCATTACTTATTTTTCCCGGAAGTAACTTTACGTCTTTTAACTATATCCCATTAACCTAAATATATTTAAAAATAGTCATAAAGTATAGTAAATGCCTTTATGATGAGGAGCTATAATATAAGTAACAGTATGAATGTGGGCTAACTACAAGTGACATTACAGAGCGAGAGAGAACTTGATCTTCAGCGATCTCCTTTGCAACCCGTTGTCTTGTGAGACGCGTCTGGTTCACGTCACATTCAACAATCCACATGCAATATTCGAGATATGGCTACTCAAAATAAGATATCATATATGACTGAAAATAATACATGTTATGAGTAAAAACAAAAACAACTTTTCCGGCCAAATATCACAATGTGCGGAGTAAAGAAGAAAGCATTGGATGTGAAATAAATATTAAATGGTTGAAAAGTGCAGGTAAATCTCTAATCTAGAAGAAAAATATCAGAAATAAAGTTCTTTCGAATAAGATAATTACTTTACCAATAATCAGTTGGAAAAAAATAAAATGCCAAAAATATTGAATTCCATCCCTTAAAATCATCATTAATATTATAAAAAACAAATGTCTTAGTAAAATATATTTGAACTAACGATTGTTTAAATAGGAATGGTTGTGTTCTTTTCTTATTCCGATTTATTTATTATATTGATTCCGTTACTTATATTTATAATCAAGGTATCATTTTGTTTTTTCATTTGCCATCTTTTTTTTCTTCTATTTGTTATTTTGTTACATTTTTTTTCTCTTGCAGTTTCTATTTGCACCTATAAATCTAGTTTACTATCAGGAAATGAGCTATAATATTCAGGCATGGCATGAGGGAGACAGCACCCAGTGATGCATCCTCCTGGCGTAAGGTAAATTATTGTATTACACTTAGGAGGTCCCTCATCCAACTCTTCTTCAGACTACGCCGAGTTACGTCATAATCTATATATTTGAAATTATGTTATGAATGAGCTGAATAATCTAAATTACGATTGTCTATAAATATGAGACAGGATGTAATATTATTCAATAAAAAAATAAAATAAACGAACTGAGGATTATTTTAGATAAATTGAATATAACATTAAAATTATTACAATAAACAAAATATTTCACAATTATTAGATTTTTTATTTATAAAAAGTAACTTATACATATATTTAATAATTTTGGACAGTAAATTTCATATTTGAGTATTCGAAAATTAATGATAAAACAAGGAAATGACAAGTTCGACGATTTAGTAGCGAAATTTACATTTAATAGTTGGAAGTAAACTGTTATTACTTAAAGTAAAAATCACAAACACTCTTGGGCGGTGCCGCGGTGGGCGGCACTAAGACACTTTGGGCGGTGTCTTAGAACCACAATAGGAAAAACCAAAGAGGGTAGCACTCAGGTCAAACCCAAGTTTAAATTCTTAATATTCACCTAAAAACGCTTTTTATTTGCATTTAAAAATGTATTGAGCGTTACTCTTAACTAATTTTATAAGTTGGTTAAAAAAAACAAGAACTACGTTTATGTATATTAACATATTGCATGTATATTAACATAACTATTTGTATATTAACATATCAATTAACAAACATTAACGAGCTAACAATCAAGTCTTTTGCCGCGTTTATTTCTCGTTATCTTTGTGTGTAATTAAAAAAAAAATCACATCTAAGGATGAAAAATCATTAAATGAGCAATATTTAAAACTAATATTTTATTAATGGAATACCTCTCGGGAACAACACGCAGTACATAATTCATAATTTATATTGTATTGATTAATTATTAATTTTAATGAAAATCTTTGGATTAGTTATAGCGTCCTTCTTGATCAATTTTTTTTTAAATATTTATTTATTGCTATTTACAACTGTACATTATAATACATTTAGTAAATCTGATCTTAGTTAAATTGAAGTGTTACAGACGTGTATAGAAACTACTCATTGGTAGCACTCTTATGACATTTTACATTAGCATCTTCTTTTCAGGTGCCTCGGAGGATTGTCAGGAACGGAAGAGGATGCAAGATTAGAAACTAGGGGGTTTGAGTGTTAGAGAGTTTATAATGGAAGGAGTGATATCTGGTTCGGGCTAGATCGATTACATAGGGAACATTAAGGTCTTTATGTATGATTTTATTTGTGACAAAGTAAGGAGCATTGAGGATTTTACGAAGGATTTTGGAGTGTAAGGATTGTATACGAGAGGAATTCGAAGGTTTAGAGGCGCCTCAAAGCTCACCTCCATCAACATATGTCCAGATTGGCCTTATTACAGTCATGTAGATCAGGCTTTTTTAATGTGTTAGAAGTAGACCGTTTGTCTAGTCAGTGCTGTAATAGTCGAAATCTATGTGCAGTTTCCTGTCTTTTCAGTGTGGTGTGAGGATTCCAGGTTAATCGTTTGACCAAATGTAGTCCAAGGTAGCGGATCTGTTAGATGGGTATTCTGGAGGCTTTTGGGGTTTGGGGATCATTTTAACTATAGATAATTTCCAGGGGTCAGGAAAATATGTGGAACGGAGTACGGCGTTATATATGTAAGCGAGGAATACGATGCCTTTCCGAGGGAGAAATTTTAGAATGTGGGATGTTATTAGATCGTATCCAGGAGCTTTGCGGGTAGATAATATTTAAATGATATTAGATATTTCAGAGCGATGAAATGCTTTAGGTGGGAGGGTCATTTGAAGCGGAATATTTAGTTCTTCTTCAATACATTCAAGATGAATTGGGTTAAGGATATCAGAATGTGGAATAAAGGTTTTAGAGAGGTGTTGTCCGAATGTTTATGATTTTTCTGCGTCAGTTCTGGTCCAGGTTTGGGATTCGATGAGAAGTGGGTGGTTAAAATCTTTGAAATTCAGTAGTTTTTTAGTGGTCCTCCACAATGATTTGTCAGTAGTTGTAAGATTTTCAGTAAATTTAATTAAAATTTGTATTTTCTGATTTCTACTTTTAGTTAGTTAGTCAATTTGGTGTAATACGTTTTGTCAGTTGGATATCTGGTCCTACCACTTCGATCTTGCTTGTCGTTTTTTCCTTAATAAGATACGAAGATGCGGTGGTAGGTTACTTTGTTTATTGTTATTAATTAGCCTATTAGCCGATGTGTTGTTAATTATGCTTGTTCTTATTGATAATGTGAGTTTTTCAATAGCTTCATCAATGTCTTGTTTTGTCTTCAGTCGAATGTTTAAGTCCAGTTTAGTTTCTAGTTCACATTTAAGTTTGTCCCAGTCAACTCTTCCTGTTATCAATGAAGGTGCGGAGGGCTTTGGTACAAAGCATGAATGTAAAAAAAGCAGAACTGGACTATGATCTGATGATTGGTCGTCCAGGGATTCAAAACAGTGGTTTGAGAGGGAGAAATCCTTGATCAATTTTAATTTATAAATCATAATTTCTATTATATTTATTAATTATTAAAGGTAATGAAAATTTGTGGATTAGTTATAGAGTGCGTCTTATCAGTTTCAATTTTTCCTGTAGTTTAACCTGTAAAATATTAATTAAAATATATTAATTATGTACTACATCAATGGAACAAAGAATATCCTCATAGCTAATTCTATTATAGTCCCACCGTTTCAGTGCCTCATTTACTTTTGAATATTTCATTATTTAAAACAAACTTCTCTGTTATTGTTTGTTTTATAATTCTGTTTATAGCATCGATTCAAGTTCTTGAGAAAAAAAAACAAAAAACGAGTCAGACAAAAGACCTGCTGATGGTAAGTAAAATCGTAGACATCATAATTATAATTTAAGTCTAAATAGATGTAAACTTTCCATTAGCTGCTTCAGTAGTTGTAATAATATATGCAATATTTATAACAGAATCTATTTATTGGAATTACTAAAAAATCTTACTGGTTATAAACATAAGCAATGAGCGTTTATTAATTTTTTTAAATGGAAAACTTCCATTTAAAAAATGAACAAAATATATCAGTAAATACATTAAATTCATTTTTTTAAATATCTAAGAGAATATAAGTTTGCTTTTAAATTTATTCTATTTCAATAAAGATTATGTAATAGTTTTACGTGTACCTGTTTCTTTTTAAATAATTTTTTTCTTTAAATACTAAATATTTAAATGCCAGTATCAGTAACTACGTGGAACTATAAAAAAGTTGAATGTAGTAAATATTATATTATCACAACTAATTACTAATCATTCTCAATACCTGTAACAGTTCTCAATAAATATAACAATTCTCAATAAATACATTTTGATTTTAACGATTTTCATTAAGCCTTTCAAATCTTAAAATATTTCGTCTATATTTAGTTCATAATGTAATACATTCCAGTTTCCTATTATTATTTCTGCAAGATTTATTAAGCATAGAGGACAAAAATAAAGGATTTTATCAAAACTATTGTGCATCAAAAATAACTTTAAAAAAAGGAACAAAACATTGTATTTCCATGTTCATTCTTTTACGCAATCTCATGTAACGCTTTAAAAATCATTCATTTCATAGTGAAAACCCACATTAATTTTATAATAGTACGTTTTTTGTCACAAATCAACTAATCCAAGTATAGATAGATCTTCACTTCAATATCCACTGGACTTTATAAATATTCAGTTTATTTTTAACTGTCTTGGAATAATGTACTATGTGTACTTGGTTAGTATTTTTCTAACCTGTCAATCTGAGATGTGTTGTCTCTGGGCATCTGCCTTCATGTCAGGTTTTACCTGTTTCTGTTCTGCTGACCCTTTAGTTGGTGAAACAACCTGAAACTAAACCCAAAAAAAGTAAAGCTGTAAACATAATCTTCACAACTAATAAAAATTTACTACACCACTATTTAAAATTTATTATAAAACTATTAATTTATTATCTCTATGTCATAAAAATTGTTTTCACTGTTCCATTGTCTTGCTGAAACTTGGGTTTATATTGAGATATTTAAATCATAACCTAGCCAACTCATCTCTCTATTCTCAGTCCGCCGGTGTTTCTCAAGGTAGTATCTTAGGTTCCATTGCTTATACGGTTTATACAGCTGAAATCCCAACCCACCCTAACACAGGCAACATACGCTGATGACGCATGTATACTTTCTGTAAACAACGACCCAGCTAATGCATCACAAACACTACAGGCACAAATAACATCTATTGAAGAATGGTGTAAAAACTGGAGAATCAAAATAAATCCTGACAAATCACACCAGATCACCTTTACTCTCCGTCGTAAACCTCTGCCCTCCTGTCCTACAGTATCCTTTCTTAATACTCCACTAACGCCTGTTGAACAGATTCGATACTTAGGACTCCATCTTGACAAGAGACTTTCTTGGAATCCACACTCAAGACTGAAACTGCTCGTAGATTCTGATTGCTACAACACTTACTTGACAAACGCTCTAAACTTCCCGTTCACTACAAAAAATTAGTATACACTACGATAATCAGACCAATCTGGACATATGGAATTAGCTCTGGGACTCCACTAAACCATCAAATTTTCCCACATCTAATCATTACAATCCAAA
>NW_027106010.1:16457-22953 GCF_000696795.3 Halyomorpha halys | reverse complement strand
GAGAGAGAGAGAGAGAGAGAGAGAGAGAGAGAGAGAGAGAGAGAGAGAGAGAGAGAGAGAATAGGATCTATTTCACAGAGACGTATATTTCATTGCTAAGCCACCGAAAGGATTGCAATAGGACAGAGCTATAGATATAGAACGGGATATAGTTCCGCTACATATTGCCTACTTCCACGAGGGCAGTTAATATTCCCACAAAAAGGAAATCTTGCCACTCAGAAACGTAAACATGTTTTTTTAAAATATGATTCATACGGATGAGTTCTTCCAGATTTATTTTCTCGAATGATCGTACGTTTTTTTTTTATTTATTTATGCTTTTTTAATTTGGAGTGTTATTTTTAACAGACATGATGCGGCTGCATGCCAGTATGACATCACGTCTATGGAGATACGATAACACAAGTGTAAAGTTTTCTTAAAATCAGTTATGAAAACCATTCATTTGTTCATTTCTTTACTATGATAGAAATTCTGAAAAAAAAAAAAAGTTTTATACGTTAAAATAACTGGAACAAAGGTTTGTAAGAAACAAACACAAGCAAAAACATCTAAAGAAATCTTGGGGTAACTCAGTTGTTTTTTTTTGTATTTGGAGTATGAACATTCTATAAACTGAATATTTAAAAAGACAATCTCAAGGAGTTGGAAGTAAAATATATAGGCTTTTTTCCCAGTGCCCATTTTCAATGAACCAATAATTTTCATCAGTAATAATCAATAATAAAATGTTAAATAATTCAGAAATTCTTTCGCAGGGAGTCAATTGCACTTCTTTTCTTTGTTTTTTTACACGAAAAATGTATCCTGTTGCTTATTTTACTGTTTAATCAATGGAAGACATCTTCCCAAACTATAATAACATCTTATACCTCGAAGTTCTAGTAACATTTCTTAGTTTAATTTTGCTTATTGTGAGGCATGGCCCATTTTCTGGAGTAACAGGCTTTTTTATATCACTATTTTTATGGTTTTCCTTTTTTTATTGCTTTATCCGGAGGCATTTTTATAATACGATATTTATTCTTTGAAGGGTATTGCATTGTTATAACAATAAATAATAAAAATAAGTATTAAAACTAGCTGTAAATGTTAATATTTGTTTACGTGATGTATCTAAACCTATAATAATTCATTATAATTATATAATGAAGCTGTTCATGTAAGGAAGAGTGTTGTTAAGTCGCTAATGAGTGTAGGTTTTCACTCTCCATCAATTAGACACTTCAATCTTTTTTTCTTTTTTTTTTTGGTGTATTAAATTGGGAAATTTGTATCAAAAACAGTTTTTTGGAGGAGACGATTTACTATTGGATAATTCAATGTGAAACGAGTTTTAATAATTTGTATACTTATAACTAATTTCTATTTTGTGTATTTATGGTCATCCAACGAGATATATCCAGCACCTTTTAATACTACCTCGTCATTTTACACATCAGTTTCATTATTAATTTAGGGCTACTCGACTATGTAAAGAAGAGTGTTAAGTGGCCGAGGGGTAAAGGGGGTTCTGATGGGTGGCGTCACTCAGGGGCCGCTATAAAGTGGAGAACTTTTATTGTTGTTCCAGCCTAAACATATTTAGCCTCCATCCGCTGTCAATTTTGTTGCAGAGGCACTCTTGTTCCTCCTATATATCATCCTCTATGACAGCATCCTCTTTGTCATGTTTCGTCCTACCTGTCTCAAATACTGATTTATATAAAGATCAGGCTTATATGCTACCTTATAATCACGCGATTCTCATACTATGTCAGTTATGTAAGGAGAACAACTATAAATTTACCTCCATTTTTAAACTATATAAATATATTTAGTAATCAATGTAAATATGATTGTTTTTAAGATTATTTGTTTTCTTTTAACTCTTTAGCCATGTACATTTCTTATTATTTAACTCATATTTGTATTTAATATGAATATATAACATGACTGGGCAATGAATGATCTTATATTTATTACAATCTGGCCCTAGAGTGTGCCAGATTGTATCATTTTAATTGTTATAAAAAAATAATTGACAAGAAGAATTCCAAGCTTCAGGAAAACACGTCCATATCAACAAAAGCTCCAAGTTATTACAAAATGATTTATTATTTGAATTAATTGTTTCTTGTATCATTTAATGATAAATAATAAAATATTTGGTGCGTCCGTTTATACTGCAATTTTTAGAAGCAGAGCCCATGCTATATATTCGCCAGTATTTTTCTGGGCAAAACAAGTGGATAACACGATTAGGCTAATTTCCAAAAATCTACCCTTTGATGTAGCTAAGTTTTAATCACAATTTGAATTGTGACACTGGCGTCATATAAGGCTCGAAGTCCTTTGGTACCATCTCATACAGTCTAGTCTGCCAGTGGTTGATTGATTTAGAATGTCTTGAACATCTAAGATCATTACAGAGAACGCTTCATAGTAGTAAAGTTTGGTGAAAAGTATTCAAACCAATGATTATCATTGGTGCCAAATACGAAAAAGCCAGCCTATGTTATTACAAGCAATAGCCACAAAGACTAAAAGCAACAGTTGCATGTTAAAAGATCATTGACGAGCTAAGAATGTTGAACTTTGAAGTTAATGTCGGAAAAATACGATTTATAAATGCATCTTAAGGCAAGCATAAGCACTGCTTTATGGAGCATCTATGTTCCTTCATTTTTCACAATCGACGTTTTGATGTTCACATTAATTTCAAAATAGCATTCTTCTTAATAATATTTAAAGAACTTCTCTACAGAAATGTATGACGAGCTAGAAATATTAAAAATAAATAAGATGATTGGCTCAAAACACAAATATTTCATGAATAGTTTACAACTATCAGGGAATGGGACATTGAACATGTGCGACACTTGAATAGCGTGTTCCAGAGAATAAGACATTTTAGGTTCAAATTGTCGGGGGAAAAGTTGGCGCTGGGGCAGGAACAAATAAAATTTCTGGGTCACACAATTTCTAAGGAGGGAGTTAAACCAGACCCGGATAAAGTTTCAGCAATCCAGAAAATGGCAGTACCTAATGACATAAAAGGAATTCGGAGGTTGTTGGGGACTCTAAATTATTACAGGAGGGTTGTTCCAGAAATGGCGGAATATCTTGTTCCACTCAACAACCTACTCAAGAAAGGAAGCAAGATGATCGTCACCCCGATGATGGAGGACAATATCAGGCGGTGCATGGAGAGGTTGCAGCAAGAGCCGGTACTAGCTTTTCCAGAATTTAATCGGCAATTCACGATTACCACAGATGCGAGTGAGTATGCCCTAGGAACGGTGCTGTCTATAGAAACACTCAAGAAAGTAAAGAGTTAGAAGGGTATAAAACAGATGGGTCGGAAAAGTCGGGTTCAGAGGGCGAGGCATCAGCTGATATTGAGGTCACGACGAAGTCAAAGGAAGCAAATAATTTTCAGATTATAATAGATGAATTAGAGAAAAGGTATCAGGAATCTCTCAAAGAAATGATGAGCAAAATAAAATCGATAGAAAGCAAGATGGAATACAGTAAAGGGGAATTAGAAAAAAAAATACACGATCAGGGGACTGTGATTCGGGAAGAAATTTTGGAGGTAAACCTAAACTGCCGGGAAGGCCGATCGGCATGTCGTGAAAGGGGACATAAGATGAAAGGGGACATAAGATGAAAGGTCACTTCGATCGAGAGGTCAAAGATTTGAACGAAAATATGGAACTGTTAAAAATTAATCAGAAGGAGTCCGATGAAGTCATCACTTCGACGATAGGGACTAAAGAAGAAATAAGAAATCTTTCGAGTAGGATTCAGGGCCTCGAAGAGATATTAGGTCGTTTTCTGACAAATAGTTCTGGGTTCCCGAGTAGTTCTGGAGACAATACAGGCCTGCGAGCACAGGAAGCGGTGAGACCAACCCTAAACCAAGAACAGGCAATTAGAGAACCAATAGCCCCACCAACGGTACCAACCGTGCCAAAAATAGATATATGGAATACCGGGTTCCCAGGCGCACAGGGGAGGTCATTCATTGATAATTGCTTATTTTCTAACAGTAGAATTCATATACCGGCCGAATTTATTACCAGGTTGAATTTAGAATATGAAGTTTACGGGAAAGGTATGATTTTAGATAATTTTATTAAAGATCACCTGAGGGATGAGGCTCTATCTTGGTATCTGATTAATCAAAACATAATAGAAAGCTTCGAGAATTTCAAAGAATTTTAATAAAGAATTTTATGGAAATAAATATGACCATTTGGTATGACGAACTAAACAATGGTAATTATAAGAACCAGACCCATTTGACACTTACTGAATACTTCAGCCGAATGGTGATACGAGCGAGGGCATGCAAAAGTAAGCTAGAGGACGCTTATATTTGTAAGACTCTGGGTCGACATTTTGGCCAGAAAGTAGAGGAAATTGTTGTTTATCAGGGAATAGAAGATATCAGTCGATTTATGCACATACTAGAAGATTTAGGAAAGGAAAGAATCCTGGGAGACAGAAGGGAGAAGGAGGTCTCAAGGTATCAGGGACAAACGATGAAGCATACCTACCCAGAAGAACAACGCATGAACAGCAGAAAATCACGAGAGAACCACGGACCTGAAGATTATTTCCAGTCTAAGAGGGTGTACCAACAGGACAGATACGGCCATGACGTCCAAACAAAGGGAAGTAGATGGCAGAAGAATTACCATAACCGAGAAAAATTTGATACTAAAGGGCCGAAGGTGAGTACCATATCAGTAGGGGGTCAAGACTATGAGGAAGAACCGAAGTGTAGAAGAGGATGGTATAACAGAAGACCGGTGTACAACACTAGAAGAGGAGATTATTTCAAAGACGAGGACAATTCAGAAAATTCTGCTCGGAATGATATCGAAGAAAGGGAATTATGACAAGTTGAAACTGGGGATTCGGAAATGAGTATTGCATCATTATATCAAGAGTTTACTGACTTACTAACACTAGAACCAGCTGTTTTTCAAAATCAATTTCAAAACGTAATTTGCCCTCAAGTTACTTTTAATTTAGGTGAAATCCCACTAAAAGCTTTAATCGATACCGGAAGTCAGGTCACATGTTTAAACGAAGCTTTTTTTGAACGGAACAAAAGAAAACTCCTCCATGAGAAACTACCTGTTTCGAGTCTTAGGATCACTACGGCACTTAGAAAAAGGTCTACGCCAATCAAGAGTCAGGTCCTGGTGGACGCCTCGTTTCAAAATTACACACTAAAGTTGAATTTTCTAATAGTTCCTAATTTAAGCCAAGACTGTATCCTATGATATGACTTTATTAAGACTCATATCAGAGAAATCAACGTGGAGGAAAATTATTTCGTTATGAGAGCTGAGTATGGGAGCTTCAGAAGAATAAATTTATGGACTGGCAAACGGGACTTAGGACCCAGTGCAGGTATTGGGCTGGTGGACGTTAACGAAACTAATATAAGGGACAGCGTAATTCACATCTCCAACACGATAGAGTTAATTCGGTCAGAGCAATCTCATATCCCCAGAAACGTTATAGAAAAATTAGAAAAAATTATTAAAAAACATTCCATATTATTCTCCGGGAGCCCGGGAAAGATACATGGATACGAATATTCTCTCAGAGTAACAGATGACGATCCAATTCGGCTGAGACCCTATCCTATCCCATTTCATAAAAGGGAAGCTGTAAGGATTGAAATTGATAAAATGCTCAAGGACGATATAATTCAATTGAGCCAAAGCGACTATTTGAATCCGATTGTAGTAGTTAATAAGAAGAATGGCCAAATAAGAATTTGTCTCGATGCGCGAAGACTTAATTCGAAATTACAATCGGATTATGAACAATCTGAAAATATAGATGAAATCCTAAAATACTGTAGCGGGAAGAAAGTATTCACCACGATTGACCTCACTAAAAGTTTTTACCAGGTGGTCCTCAGTGAAGACTGCAGAAAATATACAGCCTTTATGCATCAAGGTCGAATGTATGAATTTAAAAGACTCCCATTTGGTCTAAAAGTGTCTTTGGCTGGGCTAAGTAGAGGCTTAACTACAATCCTAGGTAGCCTCAATAATCAAATCAGACCATACGTAGATGATCTGTTGGTGATGAGCGAGGGCCTAAAGAGCATCTTAAAATCCTAGAAGAGTTGTTCAGCATTCTCAAGGAAAAAGGAGTCACCTTGAATTTGGAAAAGACCCAGTTTTTTCGCACCTCATTAGACTATGTAGGCTTTGTGCTCGACACTGAAGGTCTTAGACCTCAGGAAACAAAAGTTGAAGCTATAAAGAATATTCCTGCACCAAAATGTGTTAAGGACTTACAAAGTCTTATGGGGCTTACAAATTACTATGCTCGCTTTAATCCTGAATATGCTAGTCACATGGGAAGACTAACCCATTTATTAAAAAAAGGTCATAAATGGTGTTGGGGGAAAGAAGAAGAGGAAGCATTAAAAGACCTCAAGGATTCATTCAGCCGGGAGGTTTTACTAGCCCACCCT
>NW_027106010.1:12671-14537 GCF_000696795.3 Halyomorpha halys | reverse complement strand
ACAGAGCAAACGAAGCTAAGTACGTAATCCAGAGATATTAGGGGTAAGTCTTCGACGTTAAGGTTTTGTTAACATATAAATTGTAATCCAATTAAAAAATAATAATAGTAATACTACGAAATTACCACGTACATAATAAGATTTAGTTAACTTTAATGTTTGATCAGATTAGCATTGCCATAAAATATTATATCCTAATAACGTTAGATCCTAATATTTAGCATGGTTTAACAAGGTATCAGGTGGAAAGGGTACCCCCTTGCCTAACCAAAACGCACCAGGAGAATGAAAACTTATTTAAGCAGTAAGTGGTAGCATAGGATCTAATTCGTAAAATACCTGAAACATATAATGTAAATATGATATAAAAACTGATATATGTATATATGTAAATATAATGTAAAATAGGTAAGGAGATAAGCGAATAGATACATTGGTACTACATCATCCATTACTGTGGAGTAAATGGACTAATTTAATAAAGATTTTATCAAGACTGGGAATATTTAGTATATTATAATTGTATAGCATATCATATTAGTATAGGATATTTTGTTGGCTTAGTATTCATGTTATATGAATGGTTTATAAACTGTATATCAAGGTCTTATAATAGATAAAGGTTTTACATAGGTATAAGGTATGCCTTCTAGGCAATGTATATATGTATTTTTGTATTGTATGTTTTGTAAATATGTTATAACGATTTAGGATATTCAGTATATTATAATAATAATATATTTTGTATGATTATAATAAGGTTATATAATTGTTATATAGCCTGCATAAAATAATCTTATGATATAAGGTTTAATATTAAGTTAATTTTCAACTTGTTAACTTTTTGTTTTTAAACTTGTTAACAATTTCAAGTTTAAAAACAAAATAGGGATATAACATAAATTATACTGCCATAAAATATTGAATTAGTAATAATATTGTAAATTTTGAGTAACACTTAGTTTAAGAAAAAATTAATAAATCCTTTCTTAATTTTTTCTTCTTCGCAACCCAGGCATATGCTATATATCGAGTTTTGGACATCCGGGATATTATTAAGGTGTTTCGTCATCTGCTCCTGATCAGGGTATCCTTCTGGGGAGCTTTTAGCATCCTCGGATGTGAAAACATCTGTATTAAGTTTGTCACATTACCATAAGCCCCTGAGAAAATTAGATTGACTAACCTTTAAGCATCGAAGCAAAAAATAGGTTAGGACGAGGGACCAGAATCGAATTAACCAGGCAGATCCTTCCTGGACAAGCCAAACTTTTTGTTACACATCCTCGGCCCTGAGGAGGGGACGCCTGCCTCGGGTGTCTTCGGACATTACGACCAATGAGATAAGAGATTTCAAAATAAGGTAACGCCCTAAAAGGAGTAGTGGGAGAAAAAGAGTAGGGTAACAAGGGCAGGAAAAGGAGTCACTGCAGGACCAGACGGGGACGAGAGAGGACCATACAGAAGAGAGGAAGCAAGACAGGATCTGAAGAGAAGGATCAGATGACAACCAGTCCATCCCACCTATATCTCCCACACCCGCCGATTTTGGTAAATAAATTCTAAGATAATATTCTATGGCAAAACAAACTATCTAAATCATTTCTCTAGGTCATTATAATATTTACCGATATTGTGATATTCATGTAATTGTCTGTAAACTGTCAAGTGTAAATATATACTTTGTTCTTTTCTATACTTTATGTATCTATGTATAATTTCTACCATTCCCTAATGTATCCTGGTATTAATATTTTATTAAGTAATGATATGCAATAACGGATTAACTGGTAAACACATACAAGCCTTTGGAGAGAATTCCAATTATAATAATAGTTTTTCAGGACTCAATTCATAATCAATTAA
>NW_027106010.1:4811-10346 GCF_000696795.3 Halyomorpha halys | reverse complement strand
GAAAATGTGGTGGCCGATTGGTTGTCTCGAGCCATAACCACGAACGCCGTGGTACAAGAAAATGGAGAACCGTCCGGTGTCATAAGGTAATGGACGCCTACAGAAGAAGACCAGGATAAAGCGGAAGAAGATGGTAGGGAAGAATCTTCGAATAACGAGAGTTTGGCTGATGAAAGACCAGGAGCTATAGAGGAAATTGAGGAAATAATCAATGACAAGAAGAGACAAATTATTTGGAAGACAAAAACCAACGGTGTGACCAAAATTAAACATAGTGAGTACGGGAGAAGCCAAATAACGACTATCTGGTCGGAACTAGGCGTGAAGAAAGACCAGATCTGTAGAATTTTGAAGAATTCTTCGAAGCCTGGAGAAAAACATCTCCTGTATGTTGGCAACGAAACCGTTTGGGAGAAGATCAAGCGGCTAAGGCGTGATGAACAGATTGGAATGGACAGAACATACATCCGTTGTAAATTGATGGTGGAAACCCTTCTGGAAGAAGAACAACAAAGAGAAGTCACCTTAGCATATCATCAGGGAAAGACAAACCATCGGGGAATCCATGAGACTATGCAAGCGTTAAAAAGAAGATACATTTGATGGTGAATGAGGAAGACTATATCAGAGGTTGTAGGAAGCTGCGAGGTTTGTCTACGCACTAAGTGCGACACACATCTGCCTAAACGAAGACAGGAGAAGACACCTACCACAGATGCACCACTTAAAGATTTACAAATCGACACATTGCACCAAATCCCCCTGAAACAAGATAAAATAACTTACGTAAAAGAGAGGAGATATCCACATGCGCTCAGACAGCATATTCGGGAAGAATTAGATTATCTGAAAAAACAGGGTATCATCGTAGATAGTACCTCCCCATACAACAGCCCCCTATGGGCAGTGCGGAAGAAGGACACACCGGGAGACAAGGGAGAAAAATATAGGGTAGTAATTGATTACCAGGGCCTTAATGAGAACACAGTAGAGGAGAGATACCCGATACCGCGACTAGAAGATATCTTAGATAGACTGGGTGGGGCAACGATCTTTAGTACTTTAGATCTGAAGGCCGGGTACCACCAAATCAAGATGCACCCAGAAGATCAGCAAATGACAGCTTTTACATTCGAAAGGGGGGATTATGGATTTACGAGGATGCCCTTCGGGCTGAAGAATGCCCCAATTACGTTCCAACGATTGATGAACGAATTCTTACGGGGAATCGACGAGTCCATGTTCCAGGTATACATGAACGACCTGCTCGTTTTTAGCAAAACGGAGGAACAACATATGTCCCACTTGCGCAAGGGGTTCGAACAGGTCCGGAAATTTGGGTAAAAGTTATCGAGCGAAAAATCAATATTGGGAAGAAACCAGATAAATTTTTTAGGACACACAATATCGGAACAGGGAGTCAGGCCAGACGCAAATAAGGTAGAAGCGATCCGGAAAATGACGATCGTCAACAATCAGGAGATCGTTGGGAGCTCTGAATTACTATAGACGATTCGTACCGACGATGGCCAGGTATCTGGTACGCATCAACAACCTTATGAAAAAAGGAAATAGGGTGCAGGTGACGCCCGATATGGTAGAAAACATTAGAAAATGCATGGAGGCGCTTCAGAAGGATCCAGTGTTGGCATTCCCGGACATTGAACGTACATTCATCATCACTACGGACGCAAGTGAGTACGCGTTGGGGGCGGTACTGTCGCAGGATTGTGAGGGTGTAGAGCGACCGGTGGCGTACGCTAGCAGGCGGTTAACAGATGCTGAGACAAGGTAAAGCGCACTTGAGCGAGAACTGTTAGGTCTTGTGTCGGCGGTAGAACATTTTCGCCTCTATGTTTTCGGGAGGAAATTCCGGGTATATACAGATCAGAGACCGCTTCAATGGGTTGGGAAGCTTAAAGAGTCCTCAGCTAGGGTCACCAGATGGAAGGAACTGCTCAACCAGTACAACATCGTAATCCAGTACAAACCAGGAAAAGAAAATGTAGTCGCCGACTGGTTATCCCGCGCGATCACCGTAAATGGAATAGACGAGGAACAACCACAGACGTCAGGAGAGGTGAGACAGTTTTTGCGAAAATGGACGCCAGGGGAAGAAGAAACGAAAAGCACGATGCGTAACGACCATGAGGCATCATCCGAGAACGAAAGCTACACTGCGGGAAGACCAACTGAGATGGAAGAGCTATAGAAGGTGGTGAACGATTAATCACACCCAATAATTTGGAAGACAAGGACTTCCGGATCCATGAAGATGGACTTCGCTAAATATGGGAAGACCTCGATCACCACTATTTGGTCGGCACCGGGTGTCAGGAATGATGAGATCTGCCGAGCACTGAAAGATGCATCCAAACCGCGGCGTACATACCATCTATACGTTGGGATGGAGTGGTTTGATAAAAGATAAAACGCCTTTGGAGATTGCAGAAAATTGGAATGGATCAAAACTTCGTTCTTTGCCTAATAATGCTGGAAACCGTTCAGGACAGAGATCAACTTGGCATACCACCAGGGGGAAGAACAATAACCAAGCCTTGCGACGGAAATATTTGTGGTGGAATATGTGAAAAACGATTCAGGAGATAATTGAGAACTGTGAGGTGTGCCTCAGCCCCAAATACGACCGACATCCACCCAAGGCGACACAAGAGGAGACACCGACGGCGAACACACCGTTAGTAGAATTACTAATCGACACTTTCACCTGGAGGGGCTACAAGTGGGTTACAGTGATTGACCTGTTTAGCAAAGTGGCCACGGCACATCAGATTCGAGAAAGATCGGCCAAGGCGGTATTGGTAGCGCTGCGTTTATGGTTGCAGTTCTATGGAGTACCGGAAAGGATATCGTCTGATGCGGGACGGTAGTTCGATAACGCCAACGTCAGAGAAGAAATGAAGGCTTTGGAGGTAAGGTGGCATCTGAACACCCCAAGACACCTTAAGAGCAGGGGGGGGGGTATAGAGAGGATCCACGGTACGTTAAGCGATCATTTGCGGGTGTACCAGCTTATCTAGCTATCTAGCACCATCCTATGCCGGGAGGCGTTGAGAAAATTGAGTGACGGAAAGAAGATACCGCAGGTGCTGGTATGTGGTTGTAAATTAGTCACCTTAGGTGGATCCTGTAGCGTTATGGGAGAGGCAAGGATGGGGTTAAGTCATTTGGGGGTTGTGGGAGATAAGCTCACGGTCCACGTAGTGGGGAAAATGCCGAGAGATTATGAAGCGATTGGAGGGTGTGACTTATTGAGAAATTTGGGAGCGCGGATTAAAAATAAAGACGGGTGATGAGTTATTAAAATAGGAGAAAAAGAGTTCGAGTGCCAGGGCTTAGACAGGGATAACAACATGAGGGTGGGGGCGATAAGCCGCGTGCAGAACTGGAGAAACGGGATCATACGCGAATACGCGGATATTTTTTTTAAAGAAGGAGAGGTGTTGGGGTCAATGGGGGAGACAGTGAATGAGATACCCTTAAAACAAGAAATAATAACGAATATGAAAGAACGGCGGCATCCTCAGGCGTTACGAGAACATATCAGAGAAAATTTGGCAGAGTTTAAAAAACAGGGGATAATTATCAACATTACGTCACCCTATAATAGTCCCCTGTGGGCGTTTAAGAAAAAGGCAGCACCGGGAGATAATAAGGAGAAATACCGGATCGTGATTGATTACTGTAAATTGAACGAAAATACGGTCGGCGAAAGATATCCCATTCCACGTTTAGAAGACATATTGGATAGATCGGGAGGATCTACCATATTTAGTACTCTCGACCTTAAAGCTGGGTATCACCAGATAAAAATGCATCCGAAGGACCAGGGAAAAACGGCATTCTCATTCGAGCGAGGCCACTATGAGTTACTAGGGGCTCTCAATTACTACAGAAGATTTGTACCAGAAATGGCAGAACACTTGGTCCCCCTCAATAATTTGTTAAATAAGGGCACTAAGTTAGTGGTGACACCGGCAATGGAAAGCAATATTTGGAAGTGCATCATGAGGCTACAACAAGAACCGGTACTCGCGTTCCTGGACTTTAGTAAGGAGTTCACAATAACAACTGACGCTAGTGAATATCCATTGGGGACAGTATTGTCACAAAAAGCGAAGGAGGAGAGCTCATCGTGGCGTACGGTAACAGGAGGTTGACGGACCCCGAATCACAGCACAGTTCTCTCGAACGAGAACTATTAGCAATCGTTTGGGCGGTGGAGCACTTCAGACCCTATGTCTTTGGGAGGCGTTTTAGAGTCCATACCGATCACCGGCCTTTTCAGTGGGTAGGGAAATTGAAAGAGTCTTCAGCTCGCGTTACCCACTGGAAAGAACTCCTCAGTCAATACAATATGGACATCGTCTATAAACCAGGTAAGGGAAATGTAGTGGCGAACTGGCTCTCTCGTGAAATTATCATTAACGCGGTTGAAGAGGAACAAGGTGAAACGACAGGAGACGTTAGGCAATTCCATCGGGAATGGACCCCAGGAGAGGGAGAGCCTTCCAATATACAGGCAAGCGAAGAGGAAAATCGGACATCGGGAGACGAAAGCTCTACCGGGGGCAGGCCACCCTAAATAGAGGAACTGGAGGAAATCATTAACGATAAGAAACACCAAATTGTTTATAAAACAAGGACCTCTGGTCTGATGAAGGTGGAATGCGCGAAATACGGACAGAGCTCTATTAACACTATATGGTCAGAACCAGGGGTACGAGAAGACCAGATATGCCGCCCACTGAATGACGCTTCGAAGCCAGGGAAAACTTTTCACTTATATGTGGGGAATGCTGTCATTCGGGACAAAATTAAGAGACTATGGAGACAGGAACTGATAGGGGTCGATAGAACATTTATTAGATGTACGATGATGGTGGAAACCATATGAGACGAAGAAAGACATAAAGAGGTCACCCTCGCATATCACCAGGGGAAAACTAACCACCGCGGTTTGAGTGAAACAGTTCAGGCCCTTAAACGACGCTACTTCTGGTGGGGGATGAAGAGGACTGTGCAACAGATATTAGGCGGGTGCAACGTATGCCTTAGTACGAAATATGACCGCCACCGCCCAAAAGCAGTGCAAGAGGAGACGCCTACGGCCCAGAGACCTCTTTGTGACATCCAAATAGACTCCTTCACCTGGAAAGGGTATAAGTGGGTGACAGCCATTGACCTCTTCAGTAAGGTTGCCATGGCACATCAAGTTTGGGATAAATCAGCCGGGCCAGTGATTTCAGCGCTGAGGGTTCCGGCAGTCAAAAATAAAGTGACCGTTGGTATTGGGAGGAGTGGGGATGGCGGTTATGCCACAATAACGAAAATAATTTGTAAAGTAAACATAGTAAAAAAATATTTAAATTAGGTGAACAATAAATGGTAATATACATAATAGGTGGAGAAGAAGTATTAAAAAAAAACAGATAAAAAAACAAAGGAAAAGTAAAGTATAAAATAATGGGATACAATGTGTGTAAGCAATTAAGAAACAAAATATACCAAATG
>NW_027106010.1:0-4236 GCF_000696795.3 Halyomorpha halys | reverse complement strand
TTTTTTCCCTTTTGTAACTATGTGTTTGTATCTTTTTTAGCCCTGACGAAGCCCTGCAACGTGGGGCGAAACGTTGGCTCAATAAAATAGTATAATTATCTACTATTTGAGTTTTTTTTACCGCACCCGAACCATGTTCCATTCATCTATACAGACGGTCAATCAATAATATTCCAGACTGAATAATTACATTGCTCGAAAAAAGTTATGGAAAAAAGCACGCGGAAGAATTGAAAAGGAAAAAACCAAAAGGGGGGCGCAGGAAAATCTAAAGGTCACAGACAGGATGGGAGATATTTGTAACAGTCAGCGAGCAAGAAGTGCCGCCGCAACCCGCTAGGGGCCAGCACTACAACGGTATATATATATAATTGTATATAAGTTTATCATCATAAAAATACGATCTCTTGTATAAAATGTATATATGTTAATATGTAAAATGTAAGAATATTAATTATAAAATAAAAAGAGATTGAGCAATAAGATTCTACGGAACTATCTCAAGTAGAGTTAAAAGAGTGAATTCTCAGTGATAACCGATTACATAAGGCCTTCAATTGTCACCGGGATTGATCCACCAGATCATAATTTAAATTTTGTAGTATATAATTGTAAATGTTAAAATAAATAAAATTAGGAGGAAAGAAAAAAAAAAAAAAAAAAAAAATTTCATTTATAGTTTATATTTTTTTCTTATCTTTACGTTTCATTAAAAATGTCTGTAAAAAAAAAAAAAACCATCAGATCAATCCGGAATGGCCCCTCCCCATTCTTTGTTAGCCCCTGGCAGTACAGCCACTCATGTAAAACCGCCTTCAGCGGACCAAGCCTGGAACATCTAATAATGCCACAAGGCAAAACAAGATAAAAATGTAAATATGTGTATATATATCCTTAGTTTTAAGTAGTATATATTTGTAAATGTTAAAATAAATAAAATTAGGAGGTAAGAAAAAAAAAAAAAAAAAAAAAAACATCAGATCAAGCCTTCTCCGGGTCTAGTCATAGCACTGGTGGCTTACACTCTTAGTGTAATAAATAAATCTATTTGAGATAGAGAAGTTTATTGCTAATCTATTCTCGTAAGAGTTGGTTTTTGTTATGCTCACCTTAGACTATGGCCTATCTCCTCTCCCTTACTCCAGCAATCTTAGTCCGTCCACTTCATCTCGGCAACTAAGATTGTAACCTATTTCCTAACGGTTACACTGGTCCGTCCGCTTCATCTCGGCAACCAGTGTAATTTCCTGTCTCTCCCCGGCTCTAGTCCGTCTGCTTCATCTCGGCAACTAGTAAGCTGGCTCCTATCATGACAGTTCTAGTCCGTCCGCTACATCTCGGCAACTAGAACTGTTACTCTGCCTCAAACTCTCTCACCTAAACCTCCTCTACCTAGTCAGTGTCCAGGGCTCATCCCCTGCCACGGCCTTCCTTTCTAACCTATTAATGAATATGCCTTGTCGTGGGCCTTATGTAAAGAGATATCAGGCTGGAGAAATCGCCTAAGACCAGATAACACCGAGATATTAAAATTGGGACGATCGTATATAGAAAGTTGGGTTCTAACAGGGGTAAGGAGATGCAGCGATATGAGGGCCCATTCAGGGTGATAATCATTAGGGAGAATAATGTAGTTACGATAAAGAGTATCCGAGAACCTATAAAGAGGCGAACTGTCCATATTGAACAATTAAAACTCCCGGCAATGATAATATAGAGACTGGACTGTTCTCATATCACCTCCACTTGAACTGTAGTTATTTATTTAAATTTTTAATGTTGTGTTTTAGTTTATTTGTGATTGTTGATCGCCATTTTCCGGATCGCTTCTACCTTATTTGCGTCTGGCCTGACTCCCTGTTCCTATATTGTGTGTCCTAAAAAATTTATCTGGTTTCTTCCCAATATTGTTTTTTCGCTCGATAACTTTAACCCAAATTTCCGGACCTGTTCGAACCCCTAGCGCAAGTGGGACATATGTTTTTCCTTCATTTTGCTAAAAATGAGCAAGTCGTTCATGTATACATGGACTCGTCGATTTCCCTTAAGAATTCGTTCATCAATCGTTGGAACGTAATTGGGGCATTTTTCAGTACGAAGGGCATCCTCGTAAATTCATAATGCTCGTAAATTCATTGTTTGTCCGGTCATCTCCAGTAACTCTCCCTCCTTGAAGAAATTATCTGCCTATTTGTGCTTTATTTCCTGTCTCCAATTGCTCCCCCCTCCTTGGATCGCACCTATCCGTTTGGCTTCTCCCATTCGAAGCTCGCGACACCAATATCTCATCTCCGCACTTGCCTTTCCTAATAGATCGCAACATATAATAGCCTGATATTCACGGGGCATTTTCTCCACGATATGAACCCTGAACACCCCTTCTTCGATCCCCCATTCCCGTAAATCAATGTCCGTCTCCCCTTCTACTCTACAGGGCCCACCCAGAGTGATTAATTGACAATGACAGACCTGAACATCCATCTGGAGTTTCCTCTAACCGTCGCTCAGCTTCCTCAGCGCCTCCCGGCACAGGATGGTGTGGGAGCTCCCCGTGTCCACGAGGCATTTCACGCCGCTCACCTTGATGATAGCCAGACCGCTGATCTCTCCTTTGATGTTGAAAATCTCTAATGTGCGGTCGCCCCTCTCCTGGCACCCACCTCAACTCTCTTGCCTTGATCTCCTTCCCTCACTTACTCGGCGCCATCTACTGCTTGGCGGTTTATTGCTCCGTCCTCCTCTTACTTCCCCCTCTGTTCCTGAGGCTTCTGATGCTTCTGAGGTTTCACTAGAGGACTCTCTAGGTCTATAGTCCTCTCGTCTTTTCAGCTGTATCCGCTGGAAATTTATTTCCATCGGTTCCCCTGGTCCCGTCTCTGCCCTTTTGTACGTATAAGGGCACTGGCGTGCTATGTGGCCTTCATTGCCGCACTCAAAGCACCTAGTGCGAAGGCAATGGGCTACAAGGTGTCCTACTTTTCCCCACCCGTGGCTCTTCCTGTCTTCTTTCCCTCCTTCGTTGCGTACTCTGCCCTGGTTCCGCCGCCTTTCTCTACCCGTGTCTCTGTCTTTACCACTATTTTTGGGTTCTCTTCTCTTCCATGGTATTGATGGATTCCTTGTGCGGTGGTACGGTACTCTGTTCCATCCTCCATCATCGACATCCATCCTAACATCCTCCTCTTTAGCTAGTTGCACCTTCATTATGGAGTCGATGAAATTCATCTTCCAACTCACGACATCCGCTGCAAGAGTCTTTCTCATCTTTTCTGTGGTCAGATTAAGCTATCCTAACAGCGTGGCTGCGTACTGTCCTTTAGACTGCCCGTGCTTTCTCCTCTCCCGCAGCATGTAGAAAATGTCTTCTTCCGGGGACCATCTGCCTCTTCCATAGGCCTTCTTTAATCTTTCCTTCACTACTGGCCATGCTGTTTCCTCGTCTGTCTGAATGTGGTTCAAAACACTTCGCTTGATCCGGCATATGAGTGCTGCCTTGAGGGAAATCGCGTCATTCTTGTCCAGAAACTCCTCTGAGACCTTGGCTGCCAACCTCTCCATGATGCGATCTCCACCTAAAAATAAAGCGATTTAACTCACCGATTTCGCTTGAGAACCGCTCCAAGTCTGAGATAGCTTATCTAATATCCTGAGAGGTTATTGCTCTCACTTTCATTTTAGCCAACATATTGGCGTGAGCAGCCGCGAGAGTGGTCTTTAGCGCGGGGGCGGCAGGAACTCCAGGACCCGAACAGGGATCTGTAGAGCTGGCTGCCTCAATGCAGGCTGTTGTTGTGGTTGACCATCTCCATTAACCATCTTGGTCAGTAAAAAGAAATAACAATTTAAGCGAAGTAAAAGATAAGAAAGCCGGAGGAAAAAAAGAAAAAAAATCTCGGGTGAGAGCACAGTTAAAAAAAACAATTCAATCGGTTAAGGTTTTATGAAAAAGATTTAGATTACAAAAGAAATTAAGATTTAGAAGAAGATGAAAAAAATCCTCATTCAGTGAAAAATATGCAATCAGTATCCCGGTCTCGGCACCACTTATGAGTACTTGGACTGAAATGCTCGAAGAAAAAGGAAAAGAGGGAACAGAATTAAACCGTATGCTTACTAGAGAGATACTGGTTTATTATCTCTGTGATGCTATAGACATTAGTGAGGTTTATTTACATGGGGAGTTAGGATTAGTGTTGTATACAGGCCTTGTCCAACCATAACTTATATATATATATA
>NW_027106009.1:2996-4050 GCF_000696795.3 Halyomorpha halys | reverse complement strand
AATTGTTTATATTTAAATGAATTAGATTAACTTTTTTATATTAATGTATTCCGCCTTTGCACTGAATGTATATTCAAATTATTATATACCAACCTCGAATGAATTTAATTGTATCAAAAATTAGAAAAACCAAAACATGCTTATATAGTAATGTAGGCAACCTTTTTAAAAAAAAAAAAAAAACTTCAAATTATATTTATAATGATAAGATGACCATAGATAATATATATGAGGAGGAAATGGTTGGGGGTTCGGTCAGTAAATAACACAAATAAACTTATTAACACAAATAAACTTATTAACACAAATAAACTTAAAGAACTCATTTAATAGTGCCAACGTTTCGGCCAGAATTTCAAGCCTCCAAAGGAGGCTGAAGAAGGCGTTTGGAGGCGAAAGGTGGGCCCCTTAAGCGGACATATTTATGCCACGAGTTAACGAAATCTATAGTACTTAACAGCTATTATTATAAATAGACTATCGTTATAAACTATATAGTATAAACTATAGACATCTGGCACATTTCGGAAGACGCAGACCCAACCCTTTCCAGGGTAATAATTCCTATTCTTGAAAAGAACCTGGCCCCGCCTAGTTTCCTAAAATTATCTGATTGGTCCACACCCCTTCTCCTATTTCATTATTCTTCCTACCCCCTCTTCTCAAGTGTACATATATATTTCCTAGCACTAGATAGCTAAGACAGTTAGAGTTAGAGTCACAGTAACAGTGAGGTATTTGTAACCACTAAACTATGTAGTATTTGTAAATATGTAAGAATACGGTCATTTTAGTCTTCACTGATGTTTAAGTTATTTAAGTGGCGCCCAGAACAGGTACTCGAACGGCATTAATGCGGGAGAAATTCACTAATCCTAGGTATTGTCGTTTCATTTACACTGTATTGACCTTAAGAAAATCGAAGAAATTTGGCTGGAAAAACTCACTCAATTCGAGGTATTTTGACTGTCCAATATTGGCTCACTCACCCGAGGTACCATGAATCTCAACTCAATTCAGTTTTATAAAATTACTTATCCGGGGTATTCCAAAA
>NW_027106009.1:0-377 GCF_000696795.3 Halyomorpha halys | reverse complement strand
AGTGCACACAAATTTAAACTGACGAACTAACAACTTTATACCACCAGTAATTTATTAAATTTGATTATTTGTCTTTGGGAATAGCGCCTTTGAAAAAAAGTTAGCCACAATTCGACATAATGGTAAAATATTTACAAAATGTCAAAAATAAAACGATTACACTATATTAAGATAAATGTACTCTCTTTCATTAACCCAGGAACAAGCCAACGTTTTTACTAGTGTTGAAATATTTGAACTGATTGACTATCTAGAGAAATGATCAGAAATTACTGCTCCCAAAAATATAAGATTCACCTCAAGAATTTCAAACAATCAATTTATATCTCAGAAAATATAAATTATACTGTCAATTTCAAATCAGATTCCAAAGGACT